>NC_137611.1:1677150-1717150 GCF_963280865.1 Gymnoscopelus braueri
GCAAATCAGCCTGATCTCCAGAGAACTAGTATACATTGCACGGATCCAGTGCACTTCATTCCGTGGATAGTCGCTTAGAAACCCAGAAATTGCGTGCATATGTACGGCGAGTCCCACGGTGGGCATAACCAGTCGCAACCCGGAAAAACCCGGAAGCAGAGCAGTCCCCACAACAAAATTTACGATTCTTTGCCTATCGGTACATAACTCAAACGGCGCTGAGTAGGCACAAGGGAATGTCGCAACGTTCGGGACGGCAACTCGCTCGCTTTAGCTCGCTCGGTGGCCCCTTACGTGGCGACACTTCCCTTGAGACTGCGCGCCTCCGAAATGGTTTTGTCACAAAGGGAGAGATGTACATATGCACGGAATTTCGGGGTTTCTAGGCGACTATCCACGGAATGAAGTGCACTGGATCCGTGCAATGTATACTAGTTCTCTGGAGATCGGGTTGGGCAAATAGATGTAATATCTTCACCAGGGCCACTTCTCTCACAGCCTGGAGTTTCATGACTATAGGGAGGAGGGGGGGGGGGGGAGGGGGGACAGATCTATCAGGTTGAGGCGATGGTGAAACTCTTTAGTGAGCTCCTCAACTTGTTCCGCCCACTCGCCAGCGACGTTGAACTTATGGCCCAGGTATGGGTATAGATCTCATTACGGGAATACACCCTGATGGGTTGGCCCGTTATTAGAAAGGAGGGAGGCATGTCTTTCTTGGCCTTGTACCAGCGGTTGCCGCCGCTGCGGCGTTCATGGAGCACGGCACACTTTGTGTGTTTCACCTCCAGCCCGGACCAGTGGAGGAATTCATCGGTGCGTGCCAGCATGTTGGTGATGACATCCTCCTCTCTAGATGACGCCTGTACGTCGTCAGCATACCCCTGGACGGGGTTTGGGGACCGGATGTGTGGCGGAGCGCACTGATGGATCCACTTCATCCATTGGTTGAGGGCTAGGATAAAATTCACGGCACTCCATGGACAGACAGTTTTTATTCCCACCTTCAGAGAAATTGTCTCTGTGAGCTGCTGCCCACGGATAACCTGGAGAAATGAGTCTTGGTACACATTAGAGATAATATTCACAAAAGGCTGAGGTAGAAGTATTTCCTCCAGTGCATTCAGCATCACCTTATGTGAGAGTGTGCCAAACGCATCTCTGAAATCCAGGAACACAGCGTAAAATCTAGAGGATTCATGTTTGAAATCATCTATTCCTGTTTTTAGGCAGAATACGTGCTCATTCGTTCCCTGTCTATTGATATATGCTTTCTGGTGTGGGGCGAGTGTTCCTGTGTCCACCAGCCATGGTAGGCTGCGGGCAAGCAGGCACTTCATAAAGACTTTGTATATGGTAGGGAGTAAAGAGATGTCACGCCAAGTGGAGGGATCATCTGGATTATTGTCTTTTTTTGGTGTCCTATAAATGAGGGCACCTTTCCAGGAGTCAGGCACTCGCTCATTAATCAGGCAGGTATTACAAATATCTGTAAGTGTTTGTGTTGACATGGGTCTAGTAGCTCTCAGGGTCTCATAGGTTACTCCATCAGAGCCACTAGCTTTGTTCTTAGGGAGAGAAATCAGAACAGTATCTACCTCCTCTGCTGTGAACCTGCAGGTTTCTGGGAGGTAACCTGGTTCTATGTTTTCAATGACGTCATGCCAAGGGGGCGTGGCCAAGGGGGCGTGGCCAAGGCCACACACACACACACACACACACACACACACACACACACACACAGAGCGAAGGCCAGTGTGGTGTATTTGGCTGGGAGCCGGACATTAACGATGGAGCAGCTGTTTGTTAAAAAGCCATTTATGTATTTATTTATTGAGGGAATAATTATGCGGCGGTAAAAAGAGAGACGCTCTCTGGGGAATGATAGTGTCTTTTTAATCAACGCACACTGTGTGTGTCTGTGTGTGTATGTGTGTGTTACACTGTGTGTGGTTGTCTCTGTCAAGAAGAGAGGAGAGAGATTCTTTTAAAGTTTCTGAGGAAACATTTGATCAAACATGCACACACACGCATATACGCACACACGCACACGCACACGCACACGTGCACACGCACGCACGCACGTACACGCACGCACGCACGCACGCACGCGCACACGTACACGTACACGTACACGTACACGTACACGTACACGTACACGTACATTTAAAAAAAGGCAGTGACATTAACACCATCGGGACATTTTGCACCAAGGTTATTATAGTTAAAGAAACCTAACAAAATAACCAAAACTAAACTTGAAAAAAAAAAAAGATAACTGAAAGAAAACTAGAATAGTAAAAAAAAAAAAAAGACGACAACTAACTGAAACTGTATTATTTGTTTACAAAACAAACTAAAACAATCTGAAACGATAGACAAAATGACCTTAGTTTTCGTTTTTGTCAAATGTATTTATAAGCTTAATCTGTAACTGAATATATTTGTTTAAACAAAAATGTGTATATTTGTTTATTCAGTGCAGGATTGAAAAGGGCCGAAAGTAAAAAAATAATAATAATATAACTAACACTAATTTGTTCTAGAAACTAATCAAAACTAACTGAATCAGGAAAAAACATATTCAAAACCAACTAAAAACTAAAATGAAAAATCCAAACAATTTTGAACAAAACAATTCATCTGAGCCTAATGCTGCTCCACTACCTCAGATGACACACACACACACACACACACACACACACACACACACACACACACACACACACACACACACACACACACACACACACACACACACACACACACACACACACACACACACACACACACACACACACACACACACACACACACACACACACACACACACGATGCGCGGGGAGAGAGAGTTTTTTCTGGTAATGAAAGGGAGTAAACTATGAATTATGGATCATATTCTAATTAGTTGACTTACCTCTCTCATTACTGCCATCATGCTAATGTGATTGAGAAACAAACTATTATCAGCTTTATTGGAGCACTGAAGAGCCCCCCCCCCCCCCCCTAGCAAGTAAAAGTAATATACTGTTGCAAGAAAAGTCCCGTATTCAACATTTTACTGGAGTAAAAGTAAAACGTATTGGCATCAAAATGTGTCATAATATTTTGGAAATAATAATCTAAATCTGCAAAGTAACTAGTAAGTAAAGTTGTCGCATAATTGTAGTGGAGAAATGATACAATATTTGCCTCTTAGATGTAGTGGAGTAGTATTTAAACATTGACTTACACAAGTAAGTACTTGAGTAATGTACAAGTAATGTACTACTTAGTTACGAGAGAGAGAGAGAGAGAGAGAGAGAGAGAGAGAGAGAGAGAGAGAGAGAGAGAGAGTGATGGATGATTATGATAATGGAATGAAAAGGCTGGACAGCTTATGTTTGTCTTTGGATTCTGTGATTTGATTATGAATTAAAATATTGATGTATTTATGTGTGATTTGGTGTGAAACCATGCTGGTGTAAATATTCTGTTTACTTTAAGTTGCTCATAACTTATTCATTATGTGTTGTTGTAGCTGGAAGCTTTCATGTTATGCAGTGGTGTATGCAGAATTTGATTATATTTAATAAATTAACACATACATACAATAACCACTTCAGCCCTATATACATTTCAGCCATTTGAAAATAGCCGATCTACAAGCTAACAATACAGAACATGTTACACGTGTCCAGGTCCACAGAAAATGTCATCACAAAAAGGCACAAATGATGTTTTTTCTCCGTAGCCTATCAACCAAATGTACATGTTGAAGAAGCTTTTCATTCATGTAAACACCATTTCGTCGGCAGAGACAAACTATGACGCTGTATTTATACTTTGTTTATTTTATGTTAGCTGGCTGAAGAGGTTCTGCCATATCCTCCTAAAGCACGCAACATCCAAAAGAAAACATTATTAGCCACGCTAACGTCAACAACGGGGTTGCCAGGTTTCGCAAGAGAAAAAAATAAATACATTTTGAATTGACGTAGATCTATATCAATGGCAGGGAATGTGTTAATGACCTAAATATTAAAGCTACGAGTTTCATGTATGATGTATATTATTATTTATATTATTATTATGTATATCACATTAAACAAACAATAATACCACAGTAATATACTACACAACAGTGTGGCTTCAAACTGATGCATTGTGCGTATGTGTGTGCGTGTGCGTGTGCATGTGCGTGTGTGTGCGCGCGTGTGTGTGTGTGCATACACAACCTGAGGCATGCATCTAGATGAAGACATCTCCGGCAATCCATCTCTCAGCTTATTGGCAGCCGAGCCACGCTTCTACACCCCGCCCTAAGATTTATGAGAGGGTTAAGCTGCAGACGTGTGCATGTGTGTGTGTGTGTGTGTGTGTGTGTGTGTGTGTGTGTGTGTGTGTGTGTGTGTGTGTGTGTCTTGAAGCACACCCCACAGTGTGAAAGGCATCAGGTTGATTGTGCGTTATCGACACTTCATCCCTAATTTATACTCAGTTGCTGTCGGGAGCCGCGCGGGGAAAACAGCTGATCTATAAGCTCCCAACGCATCGATGTGCTGGGAGCTTATAGATCAGCTATTTTTGGTGCAGGACACCGCCACACACCTATAGGTACATGAATCCCTCTTCACCCCCTCACACTTTCTCTCTCTCCCTCTCCCCCCCACCATCCATCCATCCATCACACCTTTTTAAAAGCCTGTTAGGAAATCTGATCCCTTTCATTAGCGCAAAAAGATTATGTTTTTAGCAGGATGTGTGTGTGTGTGTGTGTGTGTGTGTGTGTGTGTGTGTGTGTGTGTGTGTGTGAGAGTACACGTACTGAGGGTGGTGTAAATAAATGAGATTAAGGCTTTACGTGTCAGACAGCTAAATTAACCACACACACACACACACACACACACACACACACACACACACACATTTAAAGTGAAGAATCTTCTCCTAATCGTAAGCCTGTAAAACTGTAAAATAATGTATATACCACACATACACATTTGAGAACCAAGTAATTGTCCGCAAAATGTATATTTCTCAAATCCTAATACTTTGGGAGACATTTTCCCCTCACAAGTATTGTAATGCACGCACACGCACTACATGCACACGCACACGCACACACACACACACACACACGCACACGCACACACACACAGGCAGACTGCATGCCATAGACTTGAAGGACTTGTCATCAACCAAAACAAAACAAATGGATTCCCCCTGAGAGCAGGCAACAGCTCTCAATCAGTTATCACACACACACACACACACACACACACACACACGGTTATTTAGCCTGGTATTTCCCCAGAGAGAGAGCGGGTCTTTAACAGTAACAAGTCCAGTACCCAATCACTTATATGTTCTCTCCCCCAATACGTCGATTCTCCCTAAAAAACAATCTACCTACACACACACACACACACACACACACACACACACACACACACACACACACACACACACACACACACACACACACACACACACACACACACACACACACACACACACACACACACACACACACACACACACACACACACACACACACACACACACACACACACACACACACACACACACACACACACACACACACACGTCAGAGAGGGGGAAATCCATATTGTGTGTGAGAAGAGAAGCTGGGTAGTTGTGAGGCACGCTGAGTTTGTTTGTCATTAGGACCGAGCCCTGTGGCTCACCTAATCAGGTCTGTGTGCTTTGTGTGCGTCTTCTGGATTGTGTGTACAATGTGTGTGTACTTGTATTATGCTATACTTGGAAGGGCCAAAATACAGCAGAATTTGTTAAACATTTCATGACATCAAATTTCTATAATTATTATTAGTATTATTGTTATGTTTCCTGACCTCAATTAGTAGGGGTGTGCCGATACACTAATTTCACCAAACGATACGATACGATATTTGGCTCACAACTTCGATACGATTTCGATACGATACGCACTTTTTTATTATGAAAATATATGGGGGAGAAAAAATGCAAACAATTAATTCAGTTTTTGCATTATTCAGACGCAAACTTGTAGCTTTTCAGCTACAATAGCCGTTTTGAATCCAAATAGGGCAATAGTGTGACACCTGACCCGAAAAAAAAACAACATGTTGTCACCCTTTTCACCTCTGGCTGTTTGCATGCCTGATTATTATTATTGTAAAAAACAAAAAAAATCAAAACGATCAATTTTTTTTCCAAAACGATACATATCGTCACGAAAACGTATCGCGATATATCGCGGGACGATATATCGGCACACCCCTATCAATTACACACAAAAACGGAACTTTCAGTCGATTTTCCGTGGTCTGGGGTTTTATGAATAATTAGGCTCAGAAAAGTGCTGTGATTGGCCTCCCGTGGACTTTGACGTCACAGTCCATTAATCCCACCCCCTCTCCTCCCCACCACGCCCCTCCCCTATCCTTTAGGGGGGGGGGGGGGGGGAGCAGAGGCAATGATTGACAGGCTAAAGTGTTCTGTGTCAACTCTTTGAATATAGGCTCTAGATATGTTTTATAAAGCGAATATTTTTAACTCAAATCTTTGCTCATGGAGGGGGGGGGGGGTCCCTGGAGCTAAACATTTTGAGACGGGGGAATCCTTGGCCAGAAACGTATACTCTTGGGGGTCCCCCGTCTCAAAATGTTTAGCTCCAGGGACCCAGAAGCAAAGATTTGAGTTAAAACTGTTGTTTCCAAAAATATATATATATTCAATGATGTGCACACATTTTCACGAAAAAGGAAAACGATAAAAATAAATAGCAGATCTACAAGCTCTTAGGACGGTTCGTGCACGGTTTGTGCATGTGCATGTGTGTGTGTGTGTGTGTGTGTGTGTGTGTGTGTGAGGTGCAGGTAGAATGCGGGTGGGAGAAGGTGGGAGAGCAGAGGATCATCACAACACATCACACAGAGTTGGAATTAAAGTTATGGATCGACCGCGGCATGCTCTCACACACAGATCAGAGATTAGCCCCGATCAATGCTTAATCCATCTGTTTGTTTGTTTGTTTGTTTGTTTGTTCAGGGGCGTGTGTGTGTGTGTGTGTGTGGGGGGGGGGGGTTTGCGCATCGCCTCCGTTTCCATCCTCATATATATATAAACGCTATATAAACATCCCCCATCCCCCTGATCCCCTGAAGTGTTATGTCAACACCATCTTCCATCGCCACCTTTTACCCCTTTTTTTTATCTCATTTTTTTTTGTTATTACGTCAATTCCCCCGTATAGTATAGTCGATGTCAGTGCTGCCCCCTTGTGGTTGGTATTGGGAAGGACGGGTGTAGAAACAATCACATCTCCTCTGATATGCATGAAGACATGAATATTCATGAAGACACATTCCAATTCTTCAAACTTCCATCTGTCCTTCGCCCGCGTCCTCCACCTGCCTCCGAGCAAGGAGGCAGGTGCTCGGTGCCGCAGATCTATGAGCTTGTAGATCTGCTATTTTTGAATAGCCAAAGTGTAAAATAATGCTTTTTTTTAAGCTCAAATCAAAAAGTGACACAGATGCGTTCCAGGTCTTAATGGGTTAAGGCAATGGTTCTTAAACCTTTCCAGGTCAAGGAACCCTAAATAAATGTGTATTTGGCCACAGACCCCCGTCTGAAAATATGTGACCCCCTCCCCCATACAACGTTTTCAAATGATTTCAAGATGTTCTGAAAATAGCTGTCATTCATCATTTATCTGGGGACACCCTGCAACCCACCCCCCATGGGACCCCATTAAGAGACGCATCGCTTCGGAACCCTCCAGAGTTCCAGAGTTTTCTCCCGTCACAGAAGAAGACATTACATTACATTACATTACATTACATCACATTACAGTCATTTAGCAGACACTTTTATCCAAAGCGACTTACAATAAGTGCATTCAACATTCAACATAGGTAGGGAACGAAAACTACTAATCACCAGAAGTCTGAAGTGCATTTTCTGCTAAAACAAGCAACCAAGAGTATACCTAGCGCTAAGGTAAAAGTGTAATATATCAGCTACCTACTTTCTTAAACAGATGAGACAAAATAGCAAAATCAAATGAGCATGAGCTAAAACAAATAAGTGTATCGACTAAACAAGATCCAATAAAACAATACAACAATAAAAAAGAGTTCGTACAACTAGTTAACAACAAGTAGGCCAGGCAGAGAGGAAGGGTAGTGTTTCCTGAAGAGGTGGGTTTTCAGCCTGCGGTGAAAGATGGGCAGTGACTCTGCTGTCCTGACATCAGTGGGAAGTTCATTCCACCACTGTGGAGCCAGAACAGAAAAAAGCTGTGACCGTGTCGATCGACCAGAAGGACCCTTGAGTGACGAGGCAATCAGTCGCCCCGAGGTGCAGACCGAAGTGGTCGGGCAGGGGTGTAGGCATCGACCATAGCCTGGAGGTAAGAAGGAGCTGTTCCTTTCACTGCCCTATAGGCTAGCACCAGGGTTTTAAACTGGATGCGAGCCGCTACGGGGAGCCAGTGCAGAGAACCATTATGGGTCAGAAGAAGACATTTCATCCTGAGCACAAAGGTTTCTGACCTGCTCACTGGCCTTCAGAGACAGTGAGACACACAATCACAACTCCTCTGCTGGTTTTGACCTTTAGAATCTGTCTACTGCTTCACTTTCATCTTTTTTTTTGCTGTAGACAATGTTTTGGGACAATATTATTATTACAACTGAAAAGTTCATTCACAGGGACTGAGGTTATTAGGCAAAATGTATATACAACTGTCAGTGGTGGAAAAAGTACTCAAATATTTTACTTAAGTAAAATTATCAATACTGCAATGTAGAAGTACTCTGTTACAAGTAAAAGTACTAAAATGTTTGAAAATAGCAGATCTACAAGCTCACAACGCGTCGCGATGTGGGCTTGTAGATCTGCTATTTTCAAATAGCTTAGGTATAAAATAGGGCTAAAGTGGTTAATGTATGTTTTATAATGTAATAATTGATATCAGAAAAGTAACCGGTAACTAAAGTTTTCAAATAATTGTAGTGGAGTAAAAGTACAGTAATTTGCCTCTGAGATGTAGTGGAGTAGATGTATAAGTATTGGAAATTGGAAATACTCAAGTAAAGTACAAATACCTCAAAATTGTACTTAAGTACAGTACTTAAGTTAATGTACTTAGTTACATTCCACCACTGACAACTGTACTGTCGATGTAAGAATGATATGTGTTTCAATGTGATCATAAAACAGCAGTGGTCCAAGGACAAACCCTTGTGGGACCCATATAAAAAGCGGACTTCTTTCTTTCCATTTAACACAGAGATCGTCCTGCCTGGTAGACAGGAGGAAAGACAGCTAGTTAAGAACAAGGCCAGAGGAGAATGTTCTGTTAATTAAGTTGTTGTGATTAACCGTGTCAAAGGCCACAGTCAGGTTAGGTCTAATAGCAGTAGAATGGAATTCTGTTTCTTTGGCTGTTAATCTTAACCTCCTACTTAGGGTTAGGGTTAGAGAAACCACTGAAACTGTTTCTACATTACAGTATTGATACTTTTAAATTAAAGAATCTACACCATGAATTTAAAAAAAAAAGTAATATTTAATATGATATTGTATATGTCCCTCAAACGTTTTTCAAAAGGTTTGAGCCTAAATCAAGCCTCAGATATATATAATATATATACATATATAATATATATACATATATATACTCATTCCAACTAACTTCTCTCTGGCTTATAAAGCGCTTTCACCTGCAATACCACATTGTCCTGATTTGCACGTGGCGCTATTGAGCCAGTTTGTATGCATGTTATCTCCTGGTTCTGTGTGGAAAAAGTTAAAAAAAGATGGAACTAAGTTGGAACTGAAAAACGGGAGGGATTGTACCGCTAGTGACGTCACTTTCGGGGCCAAATCAGTTTGGCCTGTTTTGAGACCAATTTACATAAAACCCCAGATATGCTGTGAAAGCCTGAGTGTTCAAACTGGGGTATTTTTGGGGATGGAAGAGAGGTAGGGGAGACCAAAAACACACAAAAAGAAGGAAAAGTTAAAATTCATGGTGTATCCCTTTAAATAAAACATTTGAGTACTTTTCCCATCACTGGTTATTAATCCTGATCTATAGAGATGTACTGATCTATAGAGATGTACTGATCTATAGAGATGTACTGATCTATAGAGATGTACTGATCTATAGAGATGTACTGAGCCATTCAAACCAGAAGGCAGGTTTGCTAGAGAAGGCAAATGTCCAACGGATGTTTTTTACTTTTGTCATAATGATGGCGTGACAGCGTGTATAGACGGATATAGCTGATCTACAAGCTCAGAACGCGCCACATTTGTGACCCGTTCTGAGCTTACATATCGGCTATTTTTGGCACAACGGAGCATAAATGATATGATGCCTGTGTGAGTTTTAGCTTCTTTATTTAGCTCCCTCTGTCCTGTCTATTCTCACCTTATTATTTCAGAGTATAAGAGTACAATATCTGTGTGTGTGTGTGTGTGTGTGTGTGTGTGTACATGTGTGCGTGTGCGTGTGCGTGCGTGTGCATCTGTGTGTGTGTTATACTATTCTGACCACACTGCAAAGTTACAATGTCAACGATAGTCTTTGATGAGGAACAAACACACACACACACCTTGTTGTTTCAGGCAACAACTCCATAGGATTCATTCTGCACAAGAGGACTTACATTTACTATAGTCTGATGGAGAAACAGCCCCACCTACAGGATTACAACCCCACGCCTCCAACACACACACACACACACACACACACACACACACACACACACACACACACACACACACACACACACACACACACACACACACACACACACACACACACACACACACACACACACACACACACACACACACACACACACACACACACACACACACACACACACCATTGTGCAGCAAAGCGCCACAAAAATTGCACATTAGAATGCTGTCTGCCTGTTGATGCCAGGACTGGAAGCCAGTACTGTGCACGCACAAGTGTTTGTGTGTGTATGTGTATGTGTATGTGTATGTGTATGTGTATGTGTGGATGCTGGCAGGCATGTGGAGGTATGAGACACACAGATGTGTGTGTGTGTGTGTGTGTGTGTGTGTGTGTGTGTGTGTGTGTGTGTGTGTGTGTGTGTGTGTGTGTGTGTGTGTGTGTGTGTGTGTGTGTGTGGATGCTGCCAGGCATGTGGAGGTATGAGACACACAGATGTGTGTGCGTGTGTGTGCGTGTGCGTGTGCGTGTGCGTGTGCGTGTGCGTGTGCGTGCGCGCGCGTGTGTGTGTGTGTGTGTGTGTGTGTGTGTGTGTGTGTGTGTGTGTGTGTGTGTGTCGATCATTACTGTAATCGCTCCATTCACTTCACCCGCCTGGGGGGGGCACGGGTGGTCAGCACCATCTGGATACGAGAGCTCCCTCACAGTCACACGCCGAGCACACGCACGCCGAGCACCGAACAGTGGCGTACCCACTGTAGAGGCAGGACAGGCGGTCGTCTGCCCAACTAAGATCTCGCCTCCCCTAGAAACCCCAAACAAACCGAAAATGTGTCATCGCGTGCTTAATGTCCTCAAAGTCACGCATCCAACAAGCTTTGAACTGAGCAGATTGGACCTTCTGTTCCAGAGATAATGACCAAAACGTCTTGAAAACGGCCACTTTCGCCAGTTTTCTGGGTATTGAAAACCTCAAGGGATGCGTCCGTGACGTATATACCATGCGACCACTTAAACTCTAGATCTCCGATGCTAGCGGTTTTGACATACTGATGGAGTATATTATAGTATATTGTGGGTAGTATATCGAGATGGCAGATATGGGACATTAAAAAGGACAAATTAAACAAATGGGACAGATTATTAGAACACAAAAAAAATCGCTACAGCCTCAGTAGTTAACCAGTGAAATGACGGTATTTTACAATGCCTCTCATAGAGATTGCATTGAGAGCTGCAGTTCATCGTTCTAACGGACCTCGAGTAGCGGCGCTGTGTCAAAAGTGGGCGTGGATTTGTAGGCCTTCCGCTTCCGGCCGTGTGTCTCTATAGCTCGCAGGGCCATCCCACAGCTGGGCAGCAGCCGTAACCATGGCGACATTCTTTTACACAAACACGCTAATAAACAGCTGAGATTTGGTGAAATCGAAAAACGGGCTTCGGTGTTCCGTGCACGTGTGTGTGTGTGTGTGTGTGTGTGTGTGTGTGTGTGTGTGTGTAATGGTAACCGGGCAGAACGATTTTGGCCTCACCACCACGGAGCTTTGTAGAATTATAGGAGGACGTTAATTGGCTGTGAGGTCAGACAGACAGACACACAGACAGACAGACAGACAGGGACTCAGATGGTCACCCAGCAGACCCATGTTACTGGCCCCAGACTCCAGACGTGTGACATTGCCTTAAAACCAAGTATAACACTAACACACACACACACACGCATAGATGTCTATATTAAATCATCGTGCACAGAGATACAGACTATAGCCAACATGTCTAAAATTAAAAAAAGTACACAAAAGTGTGTGTGTGTGTACGTTCACACATCATCACGGAAACATAGACATCAGCGCACAATGTCTCTCACACACACACACACACACACACACACACACACACACACACCGAGGGGTGGAATTATGAGGGCTTTGATAAAGGACAGTATTCCCTGAGCAGCTTCATGGATTAGTGTCTCAGTAACACAGTAGAACCAACATGATGACAGAACAAAGGACGTTCCACTGGTGATGTACGTTAAACACTCCAGTTACACATGAAGCTTACAAAGGTCACTGTAGCCATGAAATACTGTCTGTCTGCCTGTCTGTCTGTCTGCCTGCCTGCCTGCCACTGGCAGACAGACAGGCTGGCAGACAGACAGCATTGGTCCAACATCTGTCCCATCCAGTGTTGCCACAGAAATAAGCAACCAGGTCTATGAAAACAAGCCCAACAGAAGTCATGTCATTTTGTTTTGTTTGGTGGATATGTCAAACAAACAAAAAACACTGAGATGTAAAATGATGTGATCTACAAGCTCACAACGCATTTCATCACAATAGATCGGCTATTTTCACAATGTTTGCCTCTATCTTAGGCAGTATTTGACAATTTGGCCAAGGTCTCATTTTATTCATTTCAGAGGTATTAAAAAGGTCTTACAAGTCCTTTAAATATGCAGATAGCCTGTATACACTTATACTGTATGTTGGTGTGTTTACTGTTGAGTGAGAAAACAATGTTGTGTTGCACATTAAAGCAAATCATCCCCCCCCCCCCCTCCACCAAAGTGGAAAAAAAATACAATCATCTTGGGGACCCTCGTGGGGGTCGCGACCCACATTCTGTAGACTGCTGACCGATCCTTGGCGGGTTTATTCGACATCAGAAACATCCATTTGAAAAAACCCCAGAAGGTTCAAATATCGTCCGTTTTTAATATGTCGATCTGGACTGGAGGCGATCTATGACTACAAGGTTACATAGAAGACAGTGAAATGTCAAAAAGTCTGAGTATAAAATACACTCCGTATTAAGACACACAGCTACAGCATTAAGACACACAGCTACAGTATTAAGACACACAGCTACAGTATTAAGACACACAGCTACAGTATTAAGACACACACTACAGTATTAAGACACACACTAAAGTATTAAGACACACAGCTACAGTATTAAGACACACAGCTACAGTATTAAGACACACAGCTACAGTATTAAGACACACAGCTACAGTATTAAGACACACAGCTACAGTATTAAGACACACACTACAGTATTAAGACACACACTACAGTATTAAGACACACAGCTACAGTATTAAGACACACACTACAGTATTAAGACACACACTACAGTATTAAGACACACACTACAGTATTAAGACACACACTACAGCATTAAGACACACACTACAGCATTAAGACACACTACAGCATTAAGACACACACTACAGCATTAAGACACACACACTACAGTATTAAGACACACACTACAGTATTAAGACACACAGATACAATATTAAGACACACACTACAGTATTAAGACACACAGCTACAGTATTAAGACACACACTACAGTATTAAGACACACTACAGCATTAAGACACACACTACAGTAGTAAGACACACACACTACAGTATTAAGACACACACTACAGCACTACAGTATTAAGACACACACTACAGTATTAAGACACATAGCTACAGTATTAAGACACACAGCTACAGTATTAAGACACACACTACAGTATTAAGACACACACTACAGTATTAAGACACACACTACAGTATTAAGACACACAGCTACAGTATTAAGACACACACTACAGTATTAAGACACACACTACAGCATTAAGACACACACTACAGTATTAAGACACACACTACAGTATTAAGACACACACTACAGCACTACAGTATTAAGACACACACTACAGTATTAAGACACATAGCTACAGTATTAAGACACACACTACAGTATTAAGACACACAGCTACAGTATTAAGACACACACTACAGTATTAAGACACACACTACAGTATTAAGACACACAGCTACAGTATTAAGACACACACTACAGTATTAAGACACACACTACAGTATTAAGACACACACTACAGTATTAAGACACACACTACAGTATTAAGACACACCTACAGCATTAAGACACACAGCTACAGCATTAAGACACACAGCTACAGTATTAAGACACACACTACAGTATTAAGACACATCTACAGCATTACGACACACACTACAGCATTAAGACACACACTACAGCATTAAGACACACACACTACAGTATTAAGACACACACTACAGTATTAAGACACACACTACAGTATTAAGACACACAGATACAATATTAAGACACACACTACAGTATTAAGACACACAGCTACAGTATTAAGACACACACTACAGTATTAAGACACACACTACAGCATTAAGACACACACTACAGTATTAAGACACACACTACAGTATTAAGACACACACTACAGCATTAAGACACACACTACAGCATTAAGACACACACTACAGTATTAAGACACACACTACAGTATTAAGACACACACTACAGTATTAAGACACATAGCTACAGTATTAAGACACACACTACAGTATTAAGACACACACTACAGTATTAAGACACACAGCTACAGTATTAAGACACACACTACAGTATTAAGACACACACTACAGTATTAAGACACATAGCTACAGTATTAAGACACACACTACAGTATTAAGACACACAGCTACAGTATTAAGACACACAGCTACAGTATTAAGACACACACTACAGTATTAAGACACACACTACAGCATTAAGACACACACTACAGTATTAAGACACACACTACAGTATTAAGACACACACTACAGCACTACAGTATTAAGACACACACTACAGTATTAAGACACATAGCTACAGTATTAAGACACACACTACAGTATTAAGACACACAGCTACAGTATTAAGACACACACTACAGTATTAAGACACACACTACAGTATTAAGACACACAGCTACAGTATTAAGACACACAGCTACAGTATTAAGACACACACTACAGTATTAAGACACACACTACAGCATTAAGACACACAGCTACAGTATTAAAGGAGAATTTTGGACTAAAGTTTTCTTACCTTTTCTATGACGTTATGATATCTTAGGATGAATGGTACAGTAGAAAATTTTCATAACTCCACCCCTGAGCCGCCACAGCTTAAAAGGTGCGCGGATAGGCCTTAGGTTAGATCACATATTTTAATAGCTTTTTTTAATTATTTTTTTGGTGAGATCTGACGTTCTTAGTGACAGAACACTATGCAACCAAAAAAAAAAAAAAAAAAAAAAAAACAGAAGTCTCGCTAGACGAGATTGAAATCTCGAGATTTCAATCTCGTCTAGCGAGACTTCTGTTTTTTTTTTTCTTGTTTTTTTTTTGGGACAGTGTTCTGTCACTATGAACGTCAGATCTCACCAAAAAAAAAGAAAAAAAAAGCTATTAAAATATGTGATCTAACCTAAGGCCTATCCGCGCACCTTTTAAGCTGTGGCGGCTCAGGGGTGGAGTCATGACATTTTTCTACTGTACCATTCATCCTAAGATATCATAACGTCATAGAAAAGGTAAGAAAACTTTAGTCCAAAATTCCCCTTTAAGACACACACTACAGCATTAAGACAGACAGCTACAGTATTAAGACACACTACAGTATTAAGACACACAGCTACAGTATTAAGACACACAATACAGTATTAAGACACACAGCTACAGTATTAAGACACACACTACAGTATTAAGACACACACTACAGTATTAAGACACACAGCTACAGTATTAAGACACACACTACAGTATTAAGACACACAGCTACAGTATTAAGACACACAGCTACAGTATTAAGACACACAGCTACAGTATTAAGACACACAACTACAGTATTAAGACACACACTACAGTATTAAGACACACACTACAGTATTAAGACACACAGCTACAGTATTAAGACACACAGCTACAGTATTAAGACACACACTACAGTATTAAGACACACGCTACAGTATTAAGACACACGCTACAGTATTAAGACACACAGCTACAGTATTAAGACACACACTACAGTATTAAGACACACACTACAGTATTAAGACACACACTACAGTATTAAGACACACACTACAGTATTAAGACACACACACTACAGTATAAAGACACACACACTACAGTATTAAGACACACACTACAGCATTAAGACACACTACAGCATTAAGACACACACTACAGTATTAAGACACACACTACAGTATTAAGACACACAGCTACAGTATTAAGACACACGCTACAGTATTAAGACACACAGCTACAGTATTAAGACACACACTACAGTATTAAGACACACACTACAGTATTAAGACACACACTACAGTATTAAGACACACACTACAGTATTAAGACACACCTACAGCATTAAGACACACAGCTACAGCATTAAGACACACACTACAGTATTAAGACACACACTACAGTATTAAGACACACACTACAGTATTAAGACACACACTACAGTATTAAGACACACCTACAGCATTAAGACACACAGCTACAGCATTACGACACACACTACAGCATTAAGACACACACTACAGCATTAAGACACACACACTACAGTATTAAGACACACACTACAGTATTAAGACACACAGATACAATATTAAGACACACACTACAGTATTAAGACACACAGCTACAGTATTAAGACACACACTACAGTATTAAGACACACACTACAGCATTAAGACACACACTACAGTATTAAGACACACACTACAGTATTAAGACACACACTACAGCATTAAGACACACACTACAGCATTAAGACACACACTACAGTATTAAGACACACACTACAGTATTAAGACACACACTACAGTATTAAGACACATAGCTACAGTATTAAGACACACACTACAGTATTAAGACACACACTACAGTATTAAGACACACAGCTACAGTATTAAGACACACACTACAGTATTAAGACACACACTACAGTATTAAGACACATAGCTACAGTATTAAGACACACACTACAGTATTAAGACACACAGCTACAGTATTAAGACACACAGCTACAGTATTAAGACACACACTACAGTATTAAGACACACACTACAGCATTAAGACACACACTACAGTATTAAGACACACACTACAGCACTACAGTATTAAGACACACACTACAGTATTAAGACACATAGCTACAGTATTAAGACACACACTACAGTATTAAGACACACAGCTACAGTATTAAGACACACACTACAGTATTAAGACACACACTACAGTATTAAGACACACAGCTACAGTATTAAGACACACAGCTACAGTATTAAGACACACACTACAGCATTAAGACACACACTACAGCATTAAGACACACAGCTACAGTATTAAAGGAGAATTTTGGACTAAAGTTTTCTTACCTTTTCTATGACGTTATGATATCTTAGGATGAATGGTACAGTAGAAAATTTTCATAACTCCACCCCTGAGCCGCCACAGCTTAAAAGGTGCGCGGATAGGCCTTAGGTTAGATCACATATTTTAATAGCTTTTTTTAATTATTTTTTTGGTGAGATCTGACGTTCTTAGTGACAGAACACTATGCAACCAAAAAAAAAAAAAAAAAAAAAAAACAGAAGTCTCGCTAGACGAGATTGAAATCTCGAGATTTCAATCTCGTCTAGCGAGACTTCTGTTTTTTTTTTTCTTGTTTTTTTTTTGGGACAGTGTTCTGTCACTATGAACGTCAGATCTCACCAAAAAAAAAGAAAAAAAAAGCTATTAAAATATGTGATCTAACCTAAGGCCTATCCGCGCACCTTTTAAGCTGTGGCGGCTCAGGGGTGGAGTCATGACATTTTTCTACTGTACCATTCATCCTAAGATATCATAACGTCATAGAAAAGGTAAGAAAACTTTAGTCCAAAATTCCCCTTTAAGACACACACTACAGACACACACTACAGCATTAAGACAGACAGCTACAGTATTAAGACACACTACAGTATTAAGACACACAGCTACAGTATTAAGACACACAATACAGTATTAAGACACACAGCTACAGTATTAAGACACACACTACAGTATTAAGACACACACTACAGTATTAAGACACACAGCTACAGTATTAAGACACACACTACAGTATTAAGACACACAGCTACAGTATTAAGACACACAGCTACAGTATTAAGACACACAGCTACAGTATTAAGACACACACTACAGTATTAAGACACACACTACAGTATTAAGACACACACTACAGTATTAAGACACACAGCTACAGTATTAAGACACACAGCTACAGTATTAAGACACACACTACAGTATTAAGACACACGCTACAGTATTAAGACACACGCTACAGTATTAAGACACACAGCTACAGTATTAAGACACACACTACAGTATTAAGACACACACTACAGTATTAAGACACACACTACAGTATTAAGACACACACACTACAGTATAAAGACACACACACTACAGTATTAAGACACACACTACAGCATTAAGACACACTACAGCATTAAGACACACACTACAGTATTAAGACACACACTACAGTATTAAGACACACAGCTACAGTATTAAGACACACGCTACAGTATTAAGACACACAGCTACAGTATTAAGACACACACTACAGTATTAAGACACACACTACAGTATTAAGACACACAGCTACAGTATTAAGACACACAGCTACAGTATTAAGACACACGCTACAGTATTAAGACACACAGCTACAGTATTAAGACACACACTACAGTATTAAGACACACTACAGTATTAAGACACACACTACAGTATTAAGACACACACTACAGTATTAAGACACACAGCTACAGTATTAAGACACACACTACAGTATTAAGACACACACTACAGTATTAAGACACACAGTTACAGTATTAAGACACACAGCTACAGTATTAAGACACACATTACAGTATTAAGACACACACTACAGTATTAAGACACACACTACAGTATTAAGACACACACTACAGTATTAACACCTTTACCGCCGGGCCCGTAGTTCTACGGGCCGTTAAATCCAACGGTTAAGCGCCGAGCCCGTAGTCCTACGGGCTGCGGTCTTTTCGCGCATGCGCGGTCCGGGTGCACTTTCGGAATTTTTTTGATCCACTTCCGTTTCCGGTTTGATGACAGGAAATAGAATTATTTGGGATCCGGTTTCGACGATCACGCCCGCTCCCATTCTACAGACGAAACTGAAACTCAATTCTCTTCCTGTAGTTTTTTCTCCTTGCATTTCACTGTTTAACGTAATCCGCTCTAACTACAGTCATGGAAGTCCGTTTGACATGCGGTCTTCACTGGGAGATACAGGGAGATCTCGCGGATGTAAACAGACCGTTCACGGCTCAATCTTAAGGATTTTAACAAGATCTATGGCGACATGAAAAAAACAAAAAAACAACAAAAACACCTTGGCACTGGTGAGTACATTATGAGATTAACCTCTGGCGGTGGATGTGTTAAGACACACACTACAGTATTAAGACACACACTACAGTATTAAGACACACACTACAGTATTAAGACACAAAGCTACAGTTATGTATTGAAGTTAGACGGGGTAAAACACAGAGGATGTTTTTTCTTTATAAAAGGGTAATCATTGCTGTGGTATTTTAAGTAACACAGTAACAGAAATGTCCCATTTGTCCATTTCTTTCCATTGTATGACATGTGGTGTTTTAATAGGATAACATGGATGATGGGGTCACTGTGCATTATGATGAGAGGCTAGGGTCACAGTCACAATGTCATTATCTCATTCAATCCAGGAACGCATCCGTGTATTTTTTTCAATTTCTTTGGCTATTCAAAAATAGCAGATATATACAAGCTCATAGCGTACAAGCTTGCAGATCTGCTATTTTTGAAAAATCCTGCAAATGTGCGCAAATCTTTGAATATATATATATATATATATATTTATTTATTTTTGAACTCAAATCAGGGGGGTCCCTGGAACAAAATATTTTGAGATGGGGGTCCCCTGCCAAATACATGTCCTTTTGGGTGGTCCTTGACATGATTTTTTTTTGAGAATAACTGATTATAATTATATCAACATCGTTTTTCTTTTTAACTGTTATGATTT
This sequence comes from Gymnoscopelus braueri, assembly GCF_963280865.1. Taxonomy (NCBI): domain Eukaryota; kingdom Metazoa; phylum Chordata; class Actinopteri; order Myctophiformes; family Myctophidae; genus Gymnoscopelus; species Gymnoscopelus braueri. The sequence goes on from NC_137611.1 coordinate 1,697,870, forward strand.
AGAAGACATTTGTAGAATCCCCAGAAGCAAAGATTTGAGTTACAAATGTAGATAGATCTTCAGAAAAGAAAAAATGCTACGGTTCAAGTGGTTAACTCATTGAGTGCCCAAATTATTAATATCTATTTCTGGCCATTACGATTATTATTTTTTATTTTTTAAGTAAAAAAAAAGTGCTTAGGAAGCGAGATACAGCCTTTTTCAGTTTTAAGTTAAACAATGGAGCTGCAAATCTTCAGATAATGATATCTTTCAAAAACACGTGAAACACGTTAATGGCACGTTGCACCATAGCGCTAAAACACGTGAAACACGTTAATGGCACTCAATGAGTTAATGTAAAAAGAAAAAATCATATCACAAAGATTTGGCGGACCCTCTATAGTAACTCTGAGGACCCCCTAGGGGTCTCGGACCCCCTGTTGAAGACCCCTGATATATATTAAAAAAACAATAAAAAAAAAGAAATAGCAGATCTACAAGCTCATACTTATATCTGTATATCAATGAGCTTGTATATCGGCTATTTTTGAATAGCCAAAGATATCTAAAATGATACAGATGCGTTCCTGGTCTTAATGCCTTAACTAGACCACACTGCCCCCGTGTGGTGATGCCATGCAGTACATGAGGTAGACGCTACACAGTACAGAGAGAGATCATCATCCCTATGAATGCAATCATGTCATGATATACAAAATAAAGGATATAATTAATATATTTTCCAGAGGTAGTTTGCTTCAACCCGTCGGTAACATTTTCTTGGCCGCTAAAATGTAAAACATCTGAGAGCAGAGGGGCCGAGCTTTACTTTGTGGATACGATATGCGGAAAAAGGTCAAAATCATGCAGAGTGGCCAATTTTCGCCGGGGTCGTCACCTGCCGGCACCCTACCCTACGACTTCATATAGGAGCTATAGGGCATAGCAGTGGTGGCCATTTCCTGGTTCCACTCCAAAAAAGCCAATGCATTTTTCCCATAGAGATTTCCAAAAATATTTAAATAAATGATTTTAAGCCTAGAATCAAGCCATCCATGGTCCCGGTGAATCATGACCATAACACATTTTATTCTGTGAAAAATGAAAATGGCAAAACAAAGAGTATTTATTAAATATAGCAAATCATTAAATATAAATAAAACATTCCACAGAATTAAGTGTTTTATGATTCACCAGGTTCCACATGGGGCTGGTTCAGTGGCGCCGGCGCCTGTTTAATTAAATAAATCATAAAATCAGTCCAGTCCCCCGCACCTCGCGACCACCGCGAGCGCGAGGCGAACCGAATTAACCGAAATAACCAAATTATCCCCCCCAAAAATCAACAAACCCACTCGAAATAACCCGAAAATGTCATCATATTCCATTCCGGCGCCTCTGGGCTGGTTTGTGTGCAGCGTTGCAGCGTTGGGTGCAGCATGCAGTTGTGTGCAATGCACTGCAGCACTCTTTACTGCACACCTGGATCTATAGGACACAATGCACTGCAGCACTCTTTACTGCACACCTGGATCTATAGGACACAATGCACTGCAACACTCTTTACTGCACACCTGGATCTATAGGACACAATGCACTGTAGCACTCTTTACTGCACACCTGGATCTATAGGACACAATGCACTGCAGCACTCTTTACTGCACACCTGGATCTATAGGACACAATGCACTGCAGCACTCTTTACTACACACCTGGATCTATAGGACACAATGCACTGTAGCACTCTTTACTACACACCTGGATCTATAGGACACAATGCACTGTAACACTCTTTACTGCACACCTGGATCTATAGGACACAATGCACTGTAACACTCTTTACTGCACTGGAATGCATCTCGAGGTCACCTGATCACACACTGCTACTGCTTAGACCAGGGCTCTTCCAACAGGGGGTCCGGGACCCCAAGGGGGTCCTCAGAGTTACTACAGGGGGTCCGCCAAATCTTTGTGTGATTTTGTACATTAACCACTTCAACCAATATTCTATATTCTGAGGAGAACTTTAGACAAAAATAGCAGATCTACAAGCTCTCAACGCCTCGCGCTGCGAGGCGTTGAGAGGTTGTATATCGGCTATTTTCAGGAAAGAGGTTTGGTGTATAGAGGGAAGAAAGAACGGACCAAGTACAGAGTGAAAGGTGAAGTTTACTTAGTATTGGTATTGTTTAAGTTGTTAAAAGTCTGAAAATCCACATTAACACAAATCCATGATGAACCATGTCACAACTTCAACACAACACAACACAACACAACACAACACTAACACAACACAATACAACAACACAACACACATGCTGTAGCCTACTGTGTACCCTGTTACAACTTCAACACCACACCACACCACACCACACCACACCACACCACACCACACCACACCACACCCACACACTCACATCAGCCTTCAATTCCAGAGCCAAACAGTCACTGAACATGTTTCATTTCCAATCATTGATCCTAATGTGACAGCAGCTTGAATCACAACACACTATGACAACAACACAGCTACACTTATAATCACACACATTACACACAACACACTATGACAACAACACAGCTACACCTATAATCACACACTTAACACAATCAGCAGCAACAGCGAAAACAACAAAACAAAGCAGCAGGTTCCTACCCTGAGATGTCTTCTTCTTGTCTTCATCGTAAGTGTTCAGGGTCACCAGGGTCAAACTGTGGAGCTCATGGACTTAAAGGGATAGTTCACCCCCAAAGCTGTTCCGGCAGGAGACACAAAGGGTCTCTTTCATGTCTAGGTAGGTGTGGGATGTTTCCTCATGATCAAAGCACTATGTCTGCTGGCTGGGAGCTCCCAGGGTGGATGGCAGTGACCAGCCAGCATCATTCTCCTGTCTGCCATCTTCTCCCTCAGCCGCCCTCCATCCATACAGATGCATACTAACATGTTCATCCTGGTTGATGTTCAGTGCTGCACACAGCATGCTGGTGGATAGCACCAATAACAGGGTCTTCTATATCGGCCATAGGGTCCAGCATTCACAGCCGTATGGGAGAGCAGATGCTACAGCCGCTGAGAAGTTGAGCTTGATACTTGATACCTCGAGTATCTGACAGGAAGAAAGAAATACAATTGTTTAGACTTCTCATGAAATATTTGACAAGAATATATAACACGTATGTGACTTCTCTACACGTGGTTTTATTTTGTCCTCTCTTTTAAACAAGCACACATGTGTTTTTTTAAAGGTCTACACTAGAAATCTGACAAGGATATACCTTAAGTAAGAAAATTGACATAAAATATAAATCAACTGTTAGTCAGGTTGTATCTTGCTCCAATATCAAGTTACCAATGATGGTTTAATTTACTGACACATTAAAGGGATATTTCACTTTCAAAAAAACTTTTGGTCATTTTATCGTCTACTCAGGCCTTTGTGAACCCCCAGACAGTTTTTAAGTTCCTCGATTCAGTATTTAGATATTTGATATTAATTTTATCAGACAAGCCCCCTTCCTGTATAAACCCATTATAACTTCAAACTCCATTTGAACCATGTTAGATTCATCAAAAGCACCCGTCCTTGGTTCTGGTGACTCATCCTGCCCTCCTTAACACCAAGCAATGTGAAATATGTGAATATCTGATCTTCAATCATGTCTCTTTAACAACTTGAACCTTAGCTTCCCTATTCTACAGCAAACATTAAGGCAAAAAATAGCGATCTACAAGCTCACAACCTGGTGCGTTATGAGCTTGTAGATCGGCTGTTTTTAACTGTGGTTAATGACAGATGGGTCTGTTGAGCTACTGTACTTCTGTCTCCACTAGGTGGCAGCAGAGTCTTCTTTATGACAGGTTGTAGTATAGCCTACCATCTCTGTCAGGTAGAAAGAACCTCATGTGTCCAAACTCTTACTTTTCACCATTCAAATGCAGCAGAAATAGCAGATCTACAAGCTCAAAATACGTTGTGTTTTGCAGCTTGTAGCTCTGCTATTTTTGCTACTTTTGTGTGACACTGTAGTATGACGAAGTAGGACATTCATTTACCAACAAAGTGTTTTAAAATGAATGTGGCGATAAGGTTTCTGATACAGTAGTCATTGCATCAGCTCTCAAAGGGGTCAGGGGACCCCCAGGGGTCCTTGACGGCGTCCCAGAGGGTCTCCAGCTAAATGGGAACAATTTAACCTCTTTAACCCTATTCGTTTTTTTTTTACACTTCAGATGCAGTGGTGGAAAGTAACTAAGTACATTTACTTAAGGACTGTACTTAAGAACAATTTTGAGGTATTTGTACTTTACTTGAGTATTTCCAATTTCCAATACTTTTACTTCTACTCCACTACATCTCAGAGGCACGTATTGTACTTTTACTCCACTACATTTAGTTGAAAACTTTAGTTACTAGTTACTTTTCAGATATAAACTTATAATGAAACATACATTAACCACTTAGCCCTATTTTATACATAGGCTATTTGAACATAGCAGATCTACAAGCCCACAACACGTCACATCGCGACGCGTTGTCAGCTTGTAGATCGCTTATTTTCAAATATTTTGTACTTTTACTTTTGGTACAAGTATATTTTGATGCCAATACTTTTGTACTTTTACTCAAGTAATTTTTTTATTCTGGACTTTTACTAGTAACAGAGTATTTTTATATTGCAGTATTGGTACTTTTACTTAAGTAAAGAATTTGAGTACTTTTTCCACCACTGTTCAGATGTTCAAAATCCTCATGTGAGCTTGTAGAGTGGCTATATAAAAAAAAAATAATAATCACAAAAACAAAGCTTCTAGAGTGGCTATTAAAACAAACAAAACATAGAATTGAAATAAAAAGTGGAATAGCCTCTGCAGGCAAATACATAGCCTTTAAGTTTGGGGGTCCTTGATAAAAAAGAGCACCTTGTCAAGGACCCCCAGAGTGGTCTTTTCATCAGTGGTGTAAAGTAACTTAAGTACATTTACTCAAGTACTGTACTTAAGTACAATTTTGAGGTACTTTTACTTTACTGGAGTATTTCAAATTGTCTATACATCTACTCCACTACATCTCAGAGGCAAATATTGACAGCTTTATTTTTATGTGTGGCTCGGTTTGGTTGAGAAGTTATAACTTAAAGGAGAATGTTGGACTAAGTTTGTCTTACCTTTTCTATGATGTAATGATATCTTAGGATGAATGGTTCAGTAGAACATTTTCATAACTCCATATTTGGTCAGTCTAAGTCTCGCTAGACGAGATTGAAATCTCGAGATTTCAATCTCGTCTAGCGAGACTTAAGACTTTTTTTTTTTTTTGCATGGTGTTCTGTCACTATGAACGTTAGATCTAAAAAAAAAAAGCTATTAAAATATGTGATCTAACGCAAGGCCTATCCGCGCACCTTTTAAGCTGTGGCAGACCCGGGATGGAGTTATGACATTTTTCTACTGTACCATTCATCCTAAGATATCATAACATCATAGAAAAGGTAAGAAAAACGTAGTCCAAAATTCTCCTTTAAGACACTTTAAACAACAGAGACCAAACAGAGACAAGCTGCACAGAGCAGAGGCAACCTGCCACAACAGAGACAAGCTGCACAGAGCAGAGACAACCTGCCACAACAGAGACCAAACAGAGACAAGCTGCACAGAGCAGAGACAACCTGCCACAACAGAGACCAAACAGAGACAAGCTGCACAGAGCAGAGACAACCTGCCACAACAGAGACCAAACAGAGACAAGCTGCACAGAGCAGAGACAACCTGCCACAACAGAGACCAAACAGAGACAAGCTGCACAGAGCAGAGACAACCTGCCACAACAGAGACCAAACAGAGACAAGTTTCTAGGTGTGGCTTTTAAAGTGAACCAAACCATTTGGAAAACAGGAAGTAGGAGGAGCTATGGCCTGTCTATCACCACAGTAGCCCAGGAGGGACATTTCCTGACTGGCTACACATGTAGTTTAAATAATCTAACTCACCTGAATGTTTGGAAACAAAACGACCACCAGTTCCTCATGGATAATTCTGTTGTTAAGCCGTGTTTCATCATCTGTTAAAATGTATAAGCACTCTCGTGTTCAACTGCCATGTTCAAACTGTGCAAAAATGAAAATGAAGCCTTTTCAGATGTTACAGCTAATACACCAGATGTTGTTGTTGTTGTTGATGAGGACAGCAGAGAAGTGACCATTTTAGAAGTAGGTTGTACATTAGACCACAGCCTGGAAGAGGCATTCCTTACCAAGGTGCTAAAGTAAAAACGTCTTAAGGATGCTATTATACAGCCTTGTTACAAATTAACTGTAATTAGCTTGTGTTTCTATTTGGAAGCCTCAGTAATTAAATGTCCATAAATGTGTTGTGAGAGGCCTGCAGATTGCAGGAATGCACAATAAGCCAGAGAGCTGATAAGCTCATTGGTTAAATTCTGTTCAGTGTTTGTGATAATTGTCAGTCGCCACATATGGAGGAGACGATGCTTCCTGTATCCTGAAACACTTATTGTTGAGTTTCCCAATTGTTGAGTTTCCCAAGTTTGTGCATCTACTACTGTTTGTGTTCAAGAATATCTTGTTAAATGTGAACGCAAATAAAGATGTTAAATGTGTGGAATGCTTCTATACATTGCTCTCACACATTAATACATTGAAGTGATAGATTAGAGCACGGGTGGGCAACTTTGATGATGGAGAGGGACACTATATTTCCACACTCATTCATTCTATGTCACACAAAAGTAGCAAAAATAGCAGATCTACAAGCTCAAAATGTGTTGCAATGCGACACGTTTTGAGCTTTTAGATCTGCTATTTTTTAATTGGAATCCAGAATAGTTTTTTGCTGTTTTTGAATTGGAATCCTGAAAAGTAAAAATGTTATTTAATTTCAAATGCATTTAGTTACTAATATGTTAACTTTATGAACTTCAATACAAATACATTGGACATAAAAAAGACAATATAATTGTAATACTAGTCATTAAGCTACAAATATAGTCATGTTTGCATGTTTGGAATTGTAACAGCTGAAATCAAACATATATCAGTATTCCGATATTAACCTGCGGGCCACATTAATTGAAGGTGGGGGCCGCATATGGCCCCCGGGCCGCCAGTTGCCCATGTCTTAATTGCACATGAACACATTGTATTGATCTCACACAGAGGAGCCAGTAGCTCAGAGCAGAGTCCAGAGTGCTGAGTAAACACTGGTGCAGGATAGACATGAAAAACAAACATCCAGCTCAATGTTCAAACCAAAATGCTTTATTGGCATGAAAACAGGTTTTATAACATAAAACAAGTGACAACATTACGCATACAGAGACAACAGGTAAAGAACATCCTAACAATAATGAATAACAAGCAATAAAACAAACTGAGACAATGCTAACAGTGATATGCAGCAGTTAGTGACTTAGTTCAGCCAGATGTCCATGGCTGTCCCTCAGTTGATGACAACTCCTCACATATTGTGCATGTTCTCCTAGAACATATTCTCTTATTCATGGTGGAATCACATTCTTAGTATTTGTCTCTAATTTGAGGGAAGAATGATGCTCTAATGTCTTTATATTTGTCACATTGTAACAGCTCATTACTGATCACATTAATTAACCACAAGTGTCCTCTTGTCTGGGGCCGACCTTAACAGAAAACAGCACACTCACACTGTGGGCTTGTAGATCTGCTTTTTTCGGCTAATGTTCCCCCAGAATAGAGATGCGAGGGTTCAAGTGGTTAAAATAAAAAGTGGTAAAAAAAAAAAAAGGATTTCCTATCACACAAAGTTTTGGTGGCCCCCCTGTAGTACCTCTGAGGACCCCCTAGGGGTCCCGGACCCCCTGTTGAAGACCCCTGACTTAACCCTTGCATTGTGTTAGAAAACTGCATCCACTTGTGGTGTTGACCCGTGATTTAAATCAGCCCAAAATACTCAAAAAATAAGTATTTTCATCCCACCTCATAGCTGACTTGTAATGCATTCCTATCCATGTAAACACTTTTTAAAATATTATGTTGGGTTAGGGCTAGGGTTTCATCTTTCAATATATCTCGTTTTCTATTATAAAAATGTTAAAGTTCACTCATTACATTTCCTATAATGAAGGCAATGGATAATGATGTTATCTAGCTATAATAGAATAATTAAGAATAGTAATTAGAACACACTTCCAAAAAAAATAAATGAAAAAAATACTTGTTTTCGTTTTTTAACTTAAAAAAATGCTAAAATTATTAAACATAGTGACACTAGTGGTGTTAGGGTCCGAAATGACCCGTATACCATAGAAGGTAAAAAGTCATTTATTTTTCATAAACTCAAACTTTATTTTACTCCTGATAGCAAATGCTAATTGAGGACAAGTCTCTCTCACTCTCAAACATGTAAACGTTGAATATTGACAATTTGGGGGGGAATTGAGCCCAAGCCCCCAGAACCCAGTGGTTGCATTAAAGCGAAATGGACATGCTGGCTATTCGTAGGTACTGCAGCTTAAACGGACGGGCCACGGCACAATGCACGAGCGAAAACGGTTTCGACCAATGGGCTCGACTCACGAGCTTGCGCACAAGCTTGCGCACGGGGCCGCGCACCTCTGTGACGTAAAACGCGTCACTTCTGTGACGCAGAACGTATCACAGTGGCCCCAAATAGGCTACGCCCATCACACTTTCCAACCCGGAAGAAGGGGTGAATTCGCTTCATGCGCTGGGTGAGCAACTCAATGCAAGTGGATGGGAGGGGATTTCGGGTGCCCTCTCTATTATTTTTAACTCTATGATTGAGCCACACTTCTTTGCCGGGTTATTTCGGACCCTAACACCACAATTGTCACTTTTTTTTTTGTTGAGACCATCAGAATTAATTAAAACTAGAAAATGTGGTCCTCGGAGCACAAGTCTCGCACGGGTCGTCTTGGTAGAACGGGTCGTCTTGGTAGAACGGGTCGTCTTGGTAGAATGCGCGTGGTTTTTGGTGTTCTGCAGGGGCGACTGAATATGTAGTGTCTGCATCTAAAAAATGTTCTTCTTGAAGCAATGTGTCATATGGGAGTCCTCGTAATTGACTGGTTTGTTCAAATGCTTGTCTGTCTTCTTCATCTTCATTGTCTTGAACAGTTTCAGCAGTTGATTGGTGTGTTTGATCTATGTCAGTTTTCTCTAGTGCTACATAATGTATTTGATCAAGGTGGCCAATTGTTACAGTATTAAGACTTCGGCCTTGTTGTGGGATCAATTCAACTCTATAGTCCTCTTCTGTGTTACTGTTGTAGATGAGTATGCTTTCTTAGCTTCGGCCTTCTGCGCCTTTGCTTGACCAATGTTAGGTGTTCTCAGAGGGACACACACACGCACGGACGGGTGATTTGTACTGGAAGGTACTGTTCCAATCAAGACTGATTGATCCTGTCTTACCTCACTTAAAAAAAACATAAATGGCTTTTTGAAGTGACACACCTATTTATAGGATTTTATTTCGTCATGCGTCCCTCTAGCCAATCAAAGGCATTGGTGTCAACATATTGACACGTGTCACGTGGAGCTTGACCAATGTTTGCTTGGCTAGGAGGGAGGTGAACACAGCGAAAACATACTCTCCGCCTCCGGCGGAGACAATGATGATAAATAATGTTGTTGCATTAAAATGGCTATTTCTGAGGATATCATGAAGCCTCGTTCTAATAAAGAAATGTAAAGGGTACTTTTTACCTATTCAAACTTGAAAACAGGTCAAAAAAGACCCTAACACAATGGAAGGGTTAAACCATTGTATACATAGCTGACCAGAGTCCCCAGAGGGATCTGTACCCTCCAGAGGGCAGATGTTCTCAAAGTGGGGTCCGGGGACCCTCTGGGGTCATTGAGGGGGTTCCAGGGGGTCCACAGGAAAATCAGTTAAGAGGAAGGGTAGTGTTTCCTGAAGAGGTGGGTTTTCAGCCTGCGGCGAAAGATGGGCAGCGACTCTGCTGTCCTGACATCAGTGGGGAGTTCATTCCACCACTGTGGGGCCAGAACAGAAAAAAGTCTTGACCGTGTAGATCGGCCAGAAGGACCCTTGAGCGACGAGGCAATCAGTTGCCCCGAGGTGGCAGACCGAAGTGGTCAGGCAGGGGTGTAAGCATCGACCATAAACCGGAGGTAAGAAGGAGCTGTTCCTTTCACTGGACTATAGGCTAGCACCAGGGTTTTAAACTGGATGCGAGCCGCCAAGGGGAGCCAGTGTAGAGAACGGAGAAGGATAGTTGTGTGGGAGAACTTGGGGCGGTTGAACACCAGATGAGCCGCAGCTTTCTGAACAAGCTCCAGAGGTCTGATGGCAGATGCCGGAGCACCAGCAAGGAGGGAGTTGCAGTAGTCCAGGCGGGAGATGACAAGAGCCTGGATGAGCACCTGGGCTGCCTTCTCCGTGAGGAAGGGGCGAATCCTCCTGATGTTGTAGAGGAGGAATCTGCAGGACCGTGTCACTGATGCGATGTTTGCCGAGAACGACAGTTGATCGTCCAGGGTCAAACCCAGATTCTTCGCAGTCCGAGTTGACGTCGCCAGAGCATTATCAATGGTGATGGCCATGTCTCGGTGCGGACAGCCCTTCCCCGGAGGAACATCAGCTCGGTCTGTAGCCTAGATTGGCTATTTGGAAAATAGCAGATCTACAAGCTCTCAAATTTTATTTTATTTTATTGTATTTCATTTTATTGTCTCCGCCAGGCCGAAAGGCATGACGAGAGTATGTTTTGCCCCCTGTCCGTCCGTCCGCGTGTGTGTGTGTGTGTGTCCGTCTGTGACCAGCTAATCTCCGGCACCGTTGGCTTGATCGCAGCGAAACTGTGCACACACACTCCCTGGATGCCAATTCAGAACCTCTGCCCCAACATTTTCACATGGGCCTTTCATAGCGCCACCAGGAACATATTTTTTGACAGTACTCCTACATATTTTGTCCAAAATTCTCATATTCAATCCTGATTGGCTAAAAATGGCTTCCAGGAGCGCTCCGTTTTGAACAAAATGCCTGAAATCATGAACACAGCATGCAATTTCTGTGAAATTTTGTACACATATACATATATGCCGAGGAAGAAATGCCACTTGAAAATGTTCAAATCAGCCTCATGGTGGCGCTATAACAGGCCGATTTGTACCTATAAATGCACCGATTTGTGTAAAACTTTGTATGCGCACTCCCTAGAGGTCAAGGAAAAACCTTTGCTCTGCATTTTTCAATTCTGCCTTGTATAGTGCCACCAGGAGGCTGACTTATGTAAAAAAAATATATATATATTACTCCTTCCGATTTTATCCAAATTTCACGCAAATCGGTACACATGATCTCTATAGTCATGTGATCAAGACGGATGTGTTTGATTTTACATAGATTTTATGATTTTCACATTGGCCTATTATAGCGCCACCAGGAGTCCACAATAACCTACCTGACCTGGCAGAGACCTGTGCTCCGAGGAGCACTTTTTCTAGTTGTATTTTATTTTATTTTATTTATATTGTTATTTATTGTATTATATTTTATTATCTTTGTCTCTACGTGAGGTTTCAGACAAAGTCTGTAGGAGTCTGTAGTAAGACGTGTGTTTTGCAAACATTGCCCAAAGTCTAAACAGTATAATATCAAAACATGTATAATCTGTACATTGAAACTATACAAACTATAGGATGCCAGGTCAACACATGATCACATGAACCTGGCTTCAGTATTTATATTTTATTTGTGTCTTTATGTTATCTTTCTATTATCATCTTTAATGTGATTTGATCAACACCTGATTTGTTTTTCTTATTCAAAGTCAACCATTATTGATCTGTGTGTGTGTGTGTGTGTGTGTGTGTGTGTGTGTGTGTGTGTGTGTGTGTGTGTGTGTGTGTGTGTGTGTGTGTGTGTGTGTGTGTGTGTGTGTGTGTGTGTGTGTGTGTGTGTGTGTGTGTGTTTAGGAAGGCTATGGAGGGGGCATATCAGGACACAGTGTCATAGTACAGTGGCTGAAGGTATCAGAGCTTCAGACACAGAGCAGACAGTGAGTGAAGGTATCTTCAGGGACCAGGCAGCAGGATGAAGATGGTTCTGTGGATGATTGTGACCTCTCTGTTCCTTCATGGTGAGTAGATCTAATCTTCCTCCTGATACCTGAGTGTTTGTTCAGTAACAGTGTTAAATAGCTCTATATTGTGATAGTAATCATAGAGTGTTTGTTCAGTAACAGTGTTAAATAGATCTATATTGTGATAGTAATCATAGAGTGTTTGTTCAGTAACAGTGTTAAATAGCTCTGTATTGTGATAGTAATCATTGCTATAGTGTTTGTTCAGTAACAGTGTTAAATAGATCTATATTGTGATAGTAATCATAGAGTGTTTGTTCAGTAACAGTGTTAAATAGCTCTATATTGTGATAGTAATCATTGCTATAGAGTGTTTGTTCAGTAACAGTGTTAAATAGCTCTATATTGTGATAGTAATCATAGAGCAGGGGGTTCTCAAACCTCTTTGGCTGTGACTCCATTTCATGGGGAACATCTCTTGGTGACCCCACACTTTATTTATAGAGCAATTTCAAAGTGGAAATAAATCTTATCTTAAAATAAAACTACGGTAGATCCACCCTTGGTTCACACATGAACCTGATGAGTTGAACTTTATACTGTCTGTCTGTCTGTCTGTCTGTCTGTCTGTCTGTCTGTCTGTCTGTCTGTTGTACTGCTAGAGAGGATCCATGCACTGTTACACCCAGTCATGGAAAGTAACTAAGTACATTTACTCAAGTACTTAAGTACAATTTTAGATACTTTTACTTCACTGGAGTATTCTCAATTTTGGATACTTTTACTTCTACTCCACTACATAACTCAAATGTTAAGTAAATACAGAAATAAAAATGTACAATATAGAAATACTCTGTAGTCTGTTACAAGTAAAAGTCCGGCATTCAAAATGTACTTGAGTAAAAGTACATAAGTATTGGTATCAAAATGTATTTCAAATTCCAAAAGTAAAAGTTTTCAAATGTATAAAAATCCTTTGAAAATAGCAGATCTACAAGCTCACAACACGTCGCTTCACAACACGTTGTGAGCTTGTAGATCGGCTATTTTCAAATTGCCAAAGTTTAGATAGGGTTGAAGTGGTCTTGTAAAGTAAATAGTAGTAAATAGTAACTAAAGTTTTGTAATAATTGTAGTGGAGTAAAAAGTACAATATTTGCCTCTGAGATGTAGTGGAGTAGAAGTAAAAGTATTGCACATTGGAAATGCTCCAGTAAAATAAAATTACCTCAAAATGTTACTTAAGTACAGTACTTGAGTAAATGTACTTAGTTACTTTCCACCACTGCAAAACACTGTCAAGGCAATTGGTTGAATTTTCCTAGTGCAAGATAAATAAATATTCTAGGTTTTTGGCATCTGGCTGGGTGACGTTTAATGTTCACATTATGATGGGTGACGTTTAATGTTCACATTATGATGGGTGACGTTTAATGTTCACATTATGATGGGTGACGTTTAATGTTCACATTATGATGGGTGACGTTTAATGTTCACATTATGACACTTTTTGTTTTCTGTCTCGCGATCTCAAGAGTTCTTTAAATGATTAAAACGAGGGAATGTCAAGGCAATTTGAAATATGTGATATTATTAATTTAAAAGAACATATGTGTATATTTGAGAGACGAGTACATTTGTGTGAATTTAAGTAATGCAAACGATGTGTACTGAGACTGTCTGTGATCCTATGTTCTCGCTGTCTTCTCGTGTCATGTGTTAATGAAGAAGGTGTCAAATCTAAGTTGAACAAAGAGCTCATGACTATGAAAGTATCCGTTGAAGCTAGATAAATGCCTTGAAATAATTAGTAATATACACCCCACCCTGTGGGTGTGTGTTGAAGGCCTACTTAAGGGAGGGTCAGCCATGACATGAGAAGAGCAAACCTGGATGTTCCATTGCATTATGTTGTGTATTGCTCCTTTTACTCGAGTAAAATCTCTCATACTTGGAATTCTGAATTGTTGTCTTTGCCTCATTATGTATTTATGTTTTTGAGCACCCAGTACAGATTCCTCTTTGACAACACACATTAACCACTTCAGCCCTATACTTGTAGATCTGTACTTTATTAGTTTATTTAGACGGGACAATGAACATTAATGCACATTCAATACATGGATGTGAATTCAATCAGCTGAACATGATCTGGTGTAAACATGCAGGATTGATCTAGAAGCTCATTTCCATCAGGATATGTTTGAATAGCCAAAGTATTAAAGGTTAAAGTGGTTCAAATGATTGTGACGTTATGTCCCCTGGAACCTCCCCAAGGACCCCTGGGGGTCCCCGGACCCCACTTTGAGAACCAATGACCTAAACAATAGAATATCTAAAGCCTAGATGTAAAAGTATGGATGGTCACACCATTTAACCATTGTTTTAGTTGTGTTTTAAAAGAACACGGTGGGGCTTTATTCCATCTTATATTATATATTAGTGTGTGTGTGTGTGTGTGTGTGTGTGTGTGTGTGTGTGTGTGTGTGTATATATATATATATATAGATATATATATATATATATATATATATATATATATATATATATATATATATATATATATATATATATATATATATATATATATATATGTGTGTGTGTGTGTAGCACCCCGGTACCGTGTTGAATGGAATAAACGGGGCGCTTGAGTTCGTTACCTTTTACTTTTTAACCCTGTATTTATATTATAAACCACAAGGCTGATGAACTTGACAGTAGACCTATTTCAAATAATGATCTCAGACAACACTTTAAATGTAAATCAAATTTGTTAGTTTTACAGAATGTGTTTTTAAAGTTTACATGAAATAAAAACATGACATAGACATACAACAAATAATGATACCGAAGGTAAACCTTTTTAGAATAGACCAGTAGGCCTTAGGCCATTTTAAACCTTAAATCAAATGAACTCTACCTAAAGTAGATTAAGAACCTTAATTAGGGGAGAACGGGTAAGATGAACCACTTTTTACTTATGTTGACCTCTAGGCAAGGAAAAATGAGATGGAAGTAAAATCTAAACATCTACTGAAACTTCAAGATGTCTTCTATCAATTGAAATAATGAGTGTGCATCTATGACAAATGGTTGTAAAAATATGGGTTCTCAAAAAAAAGTGGTAATGTGGTTCAACTTGCCCCAGGTAATAGTCCATGAGCCAGACAAGATTTCATTATCGAAAGAGTGGGCAAAACCATACCTATATTAAATTGTTCATAGGGTCAATACGAGTAAATAAATATATGATAACCTCTCCACAGGAGCAGCTTTTTCATGGTTATCACAATTTTTTTTATTTTCCCCATACGTACAAGACAAAATTTAAAAAGGAGTTATCATAATGAAACTTCCTGAGTTGATTACTTACATGAAGACAATGATTTATCGTATTACAAGTTTCCTGAAATTGTATATTTAAATATGCAAAATTAGGCATTTAGTCCATGAGCCAGAGCCCCAAAATTGAATATTCCCTCGTTAAAAACCTTTGACTCCAACATCTTAACAAAATGAAATAAGTATGTTGACTCTGGCTTTGTCCAATGTTCCAATGTTGATTCTGGAAAGTTATGCAATTGTGGGCATATTTTCCTAATGCCTAATTTGCATATTTAAATATACAATTTCAGAAAACTTGTAATACGATAAATCATTGTCTTCATGTAAGTAATCAACTCAGGAAGTTTCATTATGATAACTCTTTTTTATTTTATTCTATTTTTTGACCTGTCTTGTACGTATGGGGAAAATAACAAAATGTGTGATAACCATGAAAAAGCTGCTCCTGTGGAAAGGTTATCATATATTTATTTACTCGTATTGACCCTATGAACAATTTAATATAGGTTTGGTTTTGCCCACTCTTTCGATAATCATTGCTCAATTTTGGGGCTCTGGCTCATGGACTATAAGGGGTAAGTTGATCCTAGTCAAGGGGTAAATTTACCCATATGATATTTTGCATTTTCAAGTTTAAACTTGAACAAATAATGTATTCACGTATCAACAATAATTTAATAACACATTTCCCTTTTGCAAATAGTCTTATTTATTTTCTTAATGGTATTTAAACAATATAAAACCAATTAAATAATGTTATTCAGAACCTTTTAATATTTGCAATTGTTAATACAATATTGAAAACTTCTCTTAAATGAGTGTATTCATCCAAATGAAAGGTCATACACCATAATTTGAGAAGCAAAGACATAATAAAAAATATGAATGGTGATTAATATTAGGATAATTGGTTCAATTTACCCCAAGGCGTTTGGTTCTTCTTGCCCCATGGCCACCATTTTGACCTAACCTGGCTAGCATAATGCTTCAGGCTAATCTTTAGCTAAATGATTCACATGGTTTTATACATTGGAATATCACCAACATGCATGATATATAAGTTTCAACCTGGGTACATTTGCTTTAAAATAAAAATCATTATACCAGAAAAGTAAAAAATTAACTTTGACCAGCAAAAAACACCTTTTTGTGTAGAAATATGCTTATCACTTTGCCCATGTGTCTCTCAACTTCACAGCCAGGTGGAAATGATGGGTGTGTCCTGATTTTAAGGTCACATGACAACTCATGTGTATAGTTTTAAAGATACAGGGGGTGGTTCAACTTACCCAGAGGTTCATCTTACCCCGTTCGCCCCTACCTTTACACTTTAGGGTCAAAATCACACTTGACCGCTTAAATCAAATATCAAAAACCCGACTCTCAATGTACTCTTGGCAAAATCCCTATTACCTTAATTCACACAAAGACATAGGCTATCAATATTCCTCAACAGCAAATACAGCTTAAATACTCAGTGGGCCCACACACGTGCACGCACACATACACACAACACAAAAAAGGTGCAGGCCTGATCGTGGTGATGGTGGAGCGATGGGGCGAAAGGTGACTGAGTCCTCAGTCCTCTGTCCTTGTTGACAAAAGAGCGCACAAAAGTCTTTACGGTTCTTGTTCAGTTCTGTAGAATAGTTTGTGAATCGTGCTAATGTTTGTGAGGTGAGGCAGACAGCAGGAAGGTACAAGCCTCATCAGGAATACACTCCAAACAGTCCTTAAAAGTCAGCAATGGTGTCCTCGTGTTGAGCGACTAACTGACTTTTTATCCATCAGCACAAACACACTTTTACACTCACTTAAGACTTTTTATAACTCACTCATGCCATACAAACAGAAATAATGTAGGCACTGTGCCTCAGAGCAGCAGCAGGCTTCAACTTGGCTCCTAGTATAGTCCAACCTGTGTCAGGTCAAACACTCAGGTCATACAGGTGAATACTGTTTAGCAATCATCCCCCTCTTTTATAATCTCTCTCCTCTCCCCACTCTTCCAATTGAGAAGTCCCCAATCAGCACACACCACTTGATCATACATCAAACAGAATGAAGAAACATCAAAGACAAACATCAATTACCTCGTTAACTACTACTAGTTTATTTAGTGATCTATTTATCACGGACAACTATTTATTAAAGGCATACATTTTTTACTTAGTCAACTGTTTTAGAATGACTTAAACTCTATGTATTAGAATAGGGATAAGGACATGAACTAATCACTGGGCTACACATATATATATATATATATATATATATATATATATATATATATATATATATATATATATATATATATATATATATACCTGCACACTACTATCTTTCGCAGACCAACAGACCGTAATACTATTTTACATAGATTTTACATATATACATACATACATATATGTATATACACATATATATATACACACATATATATATACACATACAATAATAGAGTGGCTGGCCTGGGAGGATATTCCATCGTAGGCTTCCCTTGAGCTTGTAGATCTGCTATTTTCATATTTGTTTTAATGCTGTCGAAATTATCTTGTTAACGGCGGTAATGAATTTTTGAGTTAAAATATTTGATGCATTTAAGGCATGCGCAGAACGGCCCGCCCCCTAGCTCTGGTCCATAGAGTTAGAAGGAGTTCTCCTTAACGCTATGTTACTTTACAACCGTTGCATCATCACCCGGTAGAGCAGGCTGCAGCCTCTCGTCTTTAGTAAAAAATAAAACATATACTTTCTCTACTCAACAAAACAAAGTGTTTTATGGAGTCTAAAGCCTTACTCTACTCAGTGGGAACACTGTGAGCCCCGCCCCCTCCTCACCTCACGACTAAAATACACTTTATGGACAGAAAAGACTATATTTCACCGGAAGGAAAACATGTCAATAGAAAAGTTCCATTAACTGTAGGGGGCGCTGTGGGGTAACTAAGACATGTTTTACATCCGGTGAAATGTTTTATTTTCTGGTCATAAAGTGTATTTTAGACGTGAGGTGAGGAGGGGGCGGGGCTCACAGTGTTTCCACTGAGTAGAGTAGGCTTTAGACTCCATAAAACACTTTGTTTTAGTGAGTAGAGAAAGTATATGTTTTATTTGTACTACAGACGAGAGGCTGAGCAGAGTGTGAGAAACCACCCCAAATGTTGTTATTGTTTTATTTAGTGGTTTTTCAACTCTTTTCATATCAAGGTCTATTCTTTGTTCTGCATTTGATGACATTTAGACTCTCAGACCCCAGACCAGAGGTGGAAAAAGTACCCTACTCACATGTTTTACCTAAGTAAAAGTATCAATACTGCAGTGTAGAAATACTCTTACTGAAATGTACTTAAGTAAAAGTACTAAAGTATTGGCATCAACATATTTACTACTGTCATTGTGCATTATGTCCCATTTCACAAGTTCAAAATGTATTAAAACAATATTTAGAAAATAGCAGATCTACAAGCTCAAAGTGCTTTAGTAATTGGAAATAGGAAATACTCCAGTAAAGTAATAATTCCTCAAAAGTGTACTTAAGTACAGTACTTGAGTAAATGTACTTGGTTACTTTACACCACTGCCCAAGACTTTGGATAAGATATTGTCCATCCATGCTGCATTGATGTTGGTACCATAGGAGAGAAACACATGATTCTATCATTTAACTCTTGAGAGCATAACATGAAACCAAATGGACCCTTAGGGTCTATAAGGGTCCATTTGGTTACCAACTCTCCATCATTTAGCTGGGGACCATCTCAACCCCCTCAAGGACCACTGGTTGAGAACCACTTGTTTAGAGGAATAGAAATGATGTCATTGTATTATGGTGTAAATTATAGATGTTTCAATATGAATACCACACTGTGGATTTAAACATGCATACATA
>NC_137611.1:1722150-1794650 GCF_963280865.1 Gymnoscopelus braueri
CTGGAGAGTGAGTCCTACAGTGTTAATTATAATTACACCGATGGGACATGAACCCACACAACCAAGCTACCTCGGTTTGTCTGATTGGCTTGAAATTTCACCCAGAACAGTATTTTATTATGTTGACCAAAGCTGGTGTAATGTTAGATACCAAATTACTCAAATCATTAATGTTTATTGTTCATTCCTAGTGAGCAATACTGTTTTCTATCCCTTATAAACACTCAGGAAATACTGAAGTTATTTTAGGTTACAGTTTACATCTTTATTCCTCCATAGGCCCTCCAGAAAAACCCTCAGTATCAGTGGATCCACCAGGAGAAGTTGTTGAGGGCAGCAAAGTGACTCTGACCTGCAGCAGTGATGCCAACCCACCAGTAGACATCTACACCTGGTACAGAGACATCAGATCTATCTCCACTGGTCCTCAGCTGGTGAAGGACAATGTGTCTCCTGCAGACTCTGGACAGTACGTCTGTCAGAGGACAAACACACATGGATCACAGAGATCATCACCATACCATCTAGATGTTCAGTGTAAGTGGACTAAACTTTTTAGGTTATTGCGAACGCGGAAGGAGGCGCCTCCGCCCAAGTGCAGCTTACTATCAAACCCTGCTCGGCTTGTGTGTGTGTGTGTGTGTCTGTGTGCAGCCGCGCCCTCATTGGCTCGGGCCCCCATGTGACTGGAAACTCTGTGCTGAAATATAGTAGCTGCACTGCCTGTGTGCAGCCGCCAGAGTGCGCCAGAGTGCACTCCTACAGTGTGACTGAAATACAGTCAAGCTGCGTTCGCTTCCAGCGTTCGCGCGTCTTACTTGTTTATTTACAGACAGCAACACAACAGCATCATTTTTTCAAGTGTTTAGTTTTTATGTCATAAAGAGGGCTTTTAAAGTGACATAAATGTTTCTCCAACAGATGGTCCCAAGAATGTCCTTTTGGCAGTAAGTCCACCAGGAGATGTTGTCAAAGGAAGCTCAGTCACTTTCACCTGCAGCAGCAGTGGATCAAATCCACCAATCCAGAGTTACATCATTTTCAGAGACAGAACTATGGTGTCAGAGAAGAAGATAGAGACCATCTCTAACATCCAACCCAGTGACAGTGGAACATATTACTGTCAGGCAAAGAACAACATCACTACAGCCAGTTCACCTGAAGTCACTGTTGATGTTCACTGTGAGTATTTCATTTCATTAAGATCAAAGAGTGTGTGTGTGTGTGTGTGTGTGTGTGTGTGTGTGTGTGTGTGTGTGTGTGTGTGTGTGTGTGTGTGTGTGTGTGTGTGTGTGTGTGTGTGTGTGTGTGTGTGTGTGTGTGTGTGTGTGTGTGTGTGTGTGTGTGTGTGTGTGTGTGTGTGTGTGTGAGAGAGTGTGTGTGTCACAGAGATCATCACCATACCATCTAGATGTTCAGTGTAAGTAGACTAAACTTTTTTTTGTTTGTTTTTTCTTTATTTTTACAGACAGGCAAAACAACAGCTTGTTGAAGCGTGTTTAGTTTTTGTTGGGAGGGATTTGTGAACACATTATTGATTGTTTGTATAAAAAAAAAAGGGAAAATAAGCAGAGACGGTATTTCAATCCCGAAGTTTATTATTTTATTTACCATTTACTTTATCAATTATTAATTTGTGGCTGCTGAATATAAAGTCATTTAGCTAAAAACCTACCAATCCTGTAGTTTTTCCTTTAGTTAACGTTTCCCCTTGCAAAGTTAAAGGGCGATTGTTACAACACTCCCAGTAGGCGAAGGAAGAACTGCCACTCCAAATGTTTCCAATCAGCCTCATGGTGGCGCTATAGCAGGTCACTTCACGTTTTGGCCTATGATTCTTGAACCGTAGGACGGACCATCAAAATGTTGTATTTTTTTCCCCCAGTCTGGATTGCATGGAACATGATGTAACTCCCTAAATACATTTGTACCTGATTAGATGTTTTCAGTATTATGTATCAGTAAGATTTTTCATGTTCCATTCCGATTGGCTATGATTGCCATCTAAAGTTTGTGGGAGGGGCCTGTTTAATGCATTTCATTCCATTGAAGTCAATGGTGACTTGATGTGACTTTACACTTGGTTTTATTACCTTAGTAAACCTTTTCATAAAGACTTTGTTTTCAGTCGCTAGTTTCAAGTCTTTTTTATGAGTTTTTGCCTTACATTTTTCTATTGATGATAAAGCAGGTTATGCTTTCAGGGCTTGTGATTGGTTCTACTGAGTGAAGACCCACCCCTCGCTGGGTGTGGTTTCACTCACAGCCATTTTTCACTGATAGAGGCTTCAAAACGTGTCTGTAGAAACCAATGGCTGATGCCATGGCTCTTAGTCCATATTGTTTACAGTCTATGAGCTGCTCCCTTGTTGGTGACGGTTACCGTGTCACCAAATCACCATATAAGTAGGTCGGGAGATGGCTTATTGTCGGTATCAGCCGAGTAACACGCGGGAGTCTGTCCCCGTTACTATGCGCTAGACCCCTGGGAGATGGATTGCTGAGTTGGAGCGCCACACCTATCCTCAGCTCCCAGTACTTACCGCACGACTTACCGCACCCAAGCCGTGCTACTCATGCGCTGAGTTGGCGGTGCCCGGGATCGAACCCATGACCTTGTGGTCTGAAGGCGAGAGCTCTACCGACTGAGCTACCCGGACACCATGGCAACCGTGTTTGTTTGCTGCTGTACAACTGCATGGTTTCAGAGCTCACTATAGCACAACAACAGCTGTCACCCTAGTTACAGACAACATTTTAACTGCTCTGGACAAAAAACAGCACTGCACCGCCCTCTTTGTGGACTTATCTAAAGCATTTGACACCGTACATCACAACATACTAATTCATAAATTGCACAACATTGGTTTTAGCAGAGCAGCCACCGATTGGTTTCACAATTATTTACATGATAGGTATCAATCGGTGAAGTCCAGGAGCACTCAGTCGGAGTTCCAGCCAGTCTCCATGGGTGTCCCCCAAGGCTCAATTTTAGGCCCGTCCTTTTTACGCTGTATATCAATAATATTAACTCCACTCTAAATGACTGTCATGCACATCTTTATGCCGACGACACTGTTATATATTGTGTTGCAGACTCAGCCCAGCTTGCCAATATGAAGCTGCAGCTCGCATTCAATGCTCTCCAGAATGCCCTGGTTGAGCTTAGGCTTGTACTTAATGCAAGCAAGACTAAGCTCATGGTATTCTCTAGGGATAAAACCACCAACCGTGACAATCTATCTATAATCGCTTCAAGTGGCTCTAAAATTGAGAGGGTCTCTGAGTATAAATACCTTGGCATCTGGCTGGATGAAAAATTATCTTTTAAATACCACATCGAAAACCTTGTCACAAAATTAAGACAGAAAATTGGTTTTCTCTATAGGAATAAAGCGTGCTTTCCTGCATCCTGCAAAAAAACTATTATTGAAGCCATTTTCCTTTCCGTGTTAGACTATGGGGACATTATTTATAGGATTGCTGCCCCTTCAACTTTAAAACACCTCGACACAGTATACCACTCTGCCTTAAGGTGGGTAACTGGTGACAGTTATGGTACACATCACTGTACTCTTTATGAGAACGCAGGCTTATCCTCACTCTCTGTGAGACGTGATAAGCACTGGTATCTGTTTATTTTTAGAGCTATCTCAGGAATGCTCCCTCCATATATTTGTAATATGTTGGATCAGAAGCCTAGTACCCACCAGACCCGTTCGAGTGACTTCCTGACGCTCAAGGTTCCATTTGTGAATTCAGAACTAGGCAAGGCAGCATTCTCTGTTAGTGCACCATCTGCCTGGAATGAGCTTCAGAAGTCCCTAAAAATCAGGCTACTGCCCTCATTGGGTCAATATAGAGCAATGGTTTCCAGCACCTTTGTACCTAACCAGACTGTAACTGTTTTATTTAATGTTCCTGTTCTTTCTTTGAAATAATGAGTATTTCTATTCTCTGATTATTAATTAATTGATGTATGTAAATGTATTCCTGTTGATTATGCTGATTATGTTGTATCTCGGCTACATTGAAAATGAGGGCTTGCCCTCAACTGTACTCCGAGTTGAAATAAAGGTTATGATGATGATGATGACATAGACAGGTTCCATGTACTGTTTACACTCAAACTCATTAATTTGATATGTTTTCTCTTCAGCTCTCCAGGTTCCACCAACACTCCACACAGCAGGTAAACAAACAACTAAACATCATTGTAATCTAAAAGGTTTCTCTTCTAATCAAAGTAATATTACCTTTGTACTGTTTATTCTATTGTCTCTGTACAGAGTCTACTGTCAGGTTGGTGGGAGGAACCAGTAACTGTTCTGGTATACTGGAGGTGAAACATCAGGACGAGTGGAGACCAGCGTCTGATTCTACGTCAGACTGGAACATGGCGTCATCAACTGTAGTGTGTAAACAGTTAGACTGTGGCTCTGCTGTTTCAAGAGATTGGAGTCCTGGTTCTAAACATCGCATCTCATCTAAACATCAACATATATGGCGGATTTCATCTTCCTGTGTTGGGTCTGAATCTTCACTGAGGGAGTGTGTAACAATGCAGTCTGGTAGTTCTGGGGACAGACTGGAGGTGATCTGTTCAGGTAACAAACAATGACTTCAACATCGATCGAACTTCTCTATCTATCTGTCTGTCTGTCTGTCTGTCTGTCTGTCTGTCTGTCTGTCTGTCTGTCTGTGATGAGAAAGTACATGCTAGCCAACACCTACTCGGGACAAATCTATCCATCTATCTGTCCTTTTGATTTATTTATTTATTTATTGACAATAAATAAATAAACATTGGTTTATGTTTACCAGTCACCAGAACCTTGGTTTGGCCTATTGGCCTTCTAATGTGTGAGGAGACCGTGTTTTTCGATATTTTTTTCTTTTATTTTTTTATAATAAAAAAAAAAATAATAATAAAAAAAAACAATAAATAATAATAATTAAAAAAAGTAATTGAAAAAGCAGTCTCCTCCGACATTAGAAGGACAATATCAGTCACCAGAACCAAGGACAGGTGTTTTACATTAATCTAACATGGTTAAAATGGAGTTTGACGTTACAACGGGTTTGTATTGGAAGGCGGCATGTCTGATAAAATGAATATCAAATATCTAAATAGCTACTGAATCAAGCTCTCATGTTATGTCTCCATCTTGTCCAGCCCTGTTCTCCCAGTGTGGCAGACCTGATCCCGGTGATACGACCAGGATCGTTGGAGGCAGGCCGTCTCTTTCTGTGCATCATCCATGGCAGGTGTCTCTGCGGCGCAGAACCACTGGCTCATCTAAACCGTTCACCCATTCATGTGGAGGCGTCCTCATTGCATCCTGTTGGGTCCTCACTGCTGCTCACTGCATGTAAGCTGAACTAAATTACTATTTTATGGTAATAATATGCAATGAGAGAAAACATCCTGCCTCTGGATTATTTTAGACAAATATGTCCTGAAGCCATAATGACTTTGAGTGTCATTCAGCATGTTGGCCAGGTTCTCATCCTCTCCTCTCCTCCAGTAGAGGGTGACAAAGCACATTGGACATTGGACATTGGACATGATGACACATACATAAAGGCCCCTACAGGCTTATTAAGATGTAATCCAATTAACTTCACGGTACTACATTGTGGACATATCATTGTCTCCGCCAGGCCTCAGGCCGAGACTATGCTTTTGCCCCTGTCAGTGTGTCTGTGTGTCCATGTGTCCGTCCATCCATCTGTGAAAAGCTAATCTTTGACACCGTTGGCCCGATCGACGTGAAAACGTGCACACACTCCCTGGAGGCCAGAGCACTTCCTTGTACTCATTTGTCCAACTAGCACATCCGACCAACAGCCCTGCAGTATCTTCTGTGATCCATGCCAGCATGTCATGGTCCTCCTGCAGCACTGCAAGCTTCTCCACAAGCAGGACGGTGTTGAAGGCACACACAGGGCCTTCAACACTACCGCTGGGTGGGCAATAAACCATCACCAGGACAACGCACAAGAACTCACAGGATGACACCAATAGCTCTATGTCTGAGTTACGCTGTAGCCCATATCCATTTATTACTCCATATCCTGAAGACCAGTCTTTGTTAATGTAGACTGCTATGCCCCCCTCTCTCTTCTTCAGCCCATTAATCTTCTCTGTCTGTCTGTCTGTCTGTCTGTCTGTCTGTCTGTCTGTCTGTCTGTCGGCCTGTCTGTCCTAATCAATGAGAAGTCCTCAGCTGAGACTGACATGTACGTACAGTCACTATCCAACCACGATTCCATTAGACAAAAGAGGCTGTAATGTTTGCACTCACTTTGTGTTCATAGTCATAGTCCCTATAACTCATCAGCTCTGGTCCAGTCCTGATCTGATCCTACATTACCACCAGTGTTCATTTCATCGACTAAAACTATGACGAACAATGTTCGTCGACCAACCTTTTCACTGACGAAAACTAAATGATAACTAAACTAGATGACTAAAACTAAGACTAAATATATTAACAATTTTGTCAACAAATAAAAACTAGACTAAAATGTTAGTGAGGGATCTAGTGGAGAAGAGATCCAGTAGAACTAAAAGACAAGTCATTTTATGTTATGTCGTTGCGCTGCGACACGCTGTGAGCTTGTAGATCAGTGACGTCAGTTCAGCAAAAGCTAAGGTATGGCAAGGTTAGGGTTGGCAACTCCCAGAGATCGAAAGAATGTTTCCCCTTATTTCCCCAAAACCCCAAAACACCTGTATTAGGCTACTATTCATGATGTTTTTTGTTTTTTTCTGAGCCAAGGTATACCATGCCTTGCCATACTGAATTGACGCCCCTGTTGTAGATCGACTATTTTCAGCATGTAACCAAGTATAGAATCAGCCATTACGACGCCATCAAAACCTGCCAAAATACATTTGTGTTGACAAAATCAACTGCAGATTTAGTCGACTGAAATCTTATGATAGTCGACTAAAACTAGACTAAAACTAAAACTTTTCAGGCGACTAAAATATGACTGAAACTAAATGAAATTGTATTCAAAAGACTATGACTAAACTAAATCAAAATCTGCTGTCAAAATGAACACTGATTACAACCAACGTAATGGTCACAAAGATATTGTTTTTGAAGATAATTTTTTTCCTCTGTTCCCGCTTCTCCCTCACGTGATTTAACTTCTACCACACTCCTTTCAACCCTCAGTTCAAGAATAACATCCTTGCGTGGCACAGAATGTTGTCCCTTGAAAGAGAGAAGTTCTTCTCTTGTGTCCTGGACGCTCCCCGTGCTTCACGCACCAATCCAGATAGTGTCCCCACGGTGCGTCCATCTGCTTTTACCGGAATCTCCTTTCCTGGAAAACCACTGAAAAACACTGACGGTTCTCCCCACGTCCTGTGTCTTGTGACCAAATCCAGGGGTTTGTTTTTCTCACACAGTGCTGTCCATCACAAGATCTTGTTAACATCGGCCGACGCCATCGTCCTATTGTTTTAACGACCCCCCGGCCAGGCAATTACCGACCTAATGTGACCTCTGCTACCTATATATCTATCTGATTTGACAGAATATTGACTTTTATTTAACATAATGTTTGTTCAGCAGCCACAACAGGTCCATGGACATGCAGGTGGTCTTGGGCGGAGTGTACCTTACAATAAATGAAAAGACTGACCAGGTCATCCCTGTGGTGAGAGCCATCGTTCATGAGGATTACAGGCAATCAAAGTTCTCTGATGGTTCTCTCTCCGCTTCTCATAGTGACATTGGTAAGGCCATGAATTTACATATGAAACAACATGATTTACTGTCAAGCCAGTTAGCATTCTGTCTGTATTGATAACTAAGGGGAAATTAAACAATGTTGTTCTATATTGGCTCAGGCAGTGAGGTAACCTATAAAGGTAAACTATTGTAGAATGTGGTTCAGGCCAGGCAAATGCAGATTTGAGGTGATTGTTTTTGTCTCCTTTTTAATGACGTTCTAACTAGTTATACGCCGCAAACTGCGTTATAAATTACTGTACTTGAGGTGTTTTTTTACTTTACTGGAGTATTTCCAATTTTCTGTACCTTTACTTGATCTGGTACAACTCGGAGGCAAATATTGTACCTACTAGTTCATTGAGTCAAGACATCTGAACTAGTTCACAGAGTCAAGACATCTGAACTAGTTCACAGATTCAGAACATCTGAACTAGTTCATTGAGTCAGGGCATCTGAACTAGTTCACAGAGTCAGGACATCTGAACTAGTTCACAGAGTCAAGACATCTGAACTAGTTCACAGAGTCAAGACATCTGGACTAGTTCACAGAGTCAAGACATCTGAACTAGTTCATTGAGTCAGGACATCTGAACTAGTTCACAGAGTCAAGACATCTGAACTAGTTCACAGAGTCAGGACATCTGAACTAGTTCACAGAGTCAAGACATCTGAACTAGTTCACAGAGTCAGGACATCTGAACTAGTTCACAGAGTCAAGACATCTGAACTAGTTCATTGAGTCAAGACATCTGAACTAGTTCACAGAGTCAGGACATCTGAACTAGTTCACAGAGTCAGGACATCTGAACTAGTTCACAGAGTCAAGACATCTGAACTAGTTCACAGAGTCAGGACATCTGAACTAGTTCACAGAGTCAGAACATCTGAACTAGTTCAAAGAGTCAAGACATCTGGACTAGTTGAGTCAAGACATCTGAACTAGTTCACAGAGTCAGAACATCTGAACTAGTTCATTGAGTCAGGACATCTGAACTAGTTCACTGAGTCAAGACATCTGAACTAGTTCACAGAGTCAGGACATTTGAACTAGTTCACAGAGTCAGAACATCTGAACTAGTTCACATAGTCAAGACATCTGGACTAGTTCACAGATTCAGAACATCTGAACTAGTTCACAGAGTCAGGACATCTGAACTAGTTCACAGAGTCAAGACATCTGAACTAGTTCACAGAGTCAGAACATCTGAACTAGTTCACAGAGTCAAGACATCTGAACTAGTTCACAGAGTCAAGACATCTGAACTAGTTCACAGAGTCAGGATATCTGAACTAGTTCACAGAGTCAGGACATCTGAACTAGTTCACAGATTCAGAACATCTGAACTAGTTCACAGAGTCAGAACATCTGAACTAGTTCACAGAGTCAAGACATCTGAACTAGTTCACAGAGTCAAGACATCTGAACTAGTTCACAGAGTCAAGACATCTGAACTAGTTCACAGAGTCAAGACATCTGAACTAGTTCACAGAGTCAAGACATCTGAACTAGTTCACAGAGTCAGAGCATCTGAACTAGTTCAAAGAGTCAAGACATCTGAACTAGTTCACATAGTCAAGACATCTGAACTAGTTCACAGAGTCAAGACATCTGAACTAGTTCACAGAGTCAAGACATCTGAACTAGTTCACAGAGTCAAGACATCTGGACTAGTTCACAGAGTCAAGACATCTGAACTAGTTCATTGAGTCAGGACATCTGAACTAGTTCACAGAGTCAAGACATCTGAACTAGTTCACAGAGTCAGGACATCTGAACTAGTTCACAGAGTCAAGACATCTGAACTAGTTCACAGAGTCAAGACATCTGAACTAGTTCACAGAGTCAGGACATCTGAACTAGTTCACAGAGTCAAGACATCTGAACTAGTTCATTGAGTCAAGACATCTGAACTAGTTCACAGAGTCAGGACATCTGAACTAGTTCACAGAGTCAGGACATCTGAACTAGTTCACATAGTCAAGACATCTGAACTAGTTCACAGAGTCAGGACATCTGAACTAGTTCACAGAGTCAGAACATCTGAACTAGTTCACAGAGTCAAGACATCTGGACTAGTTGAGTCAAGACATCTGAACTAGTTCACAGAGTCAGAACATCTGAACTAGTTCATTGAGTCAGGACATCTGAACTAGTTCACTGAGTCAAGACATCTGAACTAGTTCACAGAGTCAGGACATCTGAACTAGTTCACAGAGTCAGAACATCTGAACTAGTTCACAGAGTCAAGACATCTGGACTAGTTCACAGATTCAGAACATCTGAACTAGTTCACAGAGTCAGGACATCTGAACTAGTTCACAGAGTCAGAACATCTGAACTAGTTCACAGAGTCAAGACATCTGGACTAGTTCACAGATTCAGAACATCTGAACTAGTTCACAGAGTCAGGACATCTGAACTAGTTCACAGAGTCAAGACATCTGAACTAGTTCACAGAGTCAGAACATCTGAACTAGTTCACAGAGTCAAGACATCTGAACTAGTTCACAGAGTCAAGACATCTGAACTAGTTCACAGAGTCAGGATATCTGAACTAGTTCACAGAGTCAGGACATCTGAACTAGTTCACAGAGTCAGAACATCTGAACTAGTTCACAGAGTCAAGACATCTGAACTAGTTCACAGAGTCAAGACATCTGAACTAGTTCACAGAGTCAAGACATCTGAACTAGTTCACAGAGTCAAGACATCTGAACTAGTTCACAGAGTCAAGACATCTGAACTAGTTCACAGAGTCAGAGCATCTGAACTAGTTCAAAGAGTCAAGACATCTGAACTAGTTCACATAGTCAAGACATCTGAACTAGTTCACAGAGTCAAGACATCTGAACTAGTTCACAGAGTCAGGACATCTGTACTAGTTCACAGAGTCAGAACATCTGAACTAGTTCACAGAGTCAAGACATCTGGACTAGTTCACAGAGTCAAGACATCTGAACTAGTTCACAGAGTCAAGACATCTGAACTAGTTCACAGAGTCAAGACATCTGAACTAGTTCACAGAGTCAGAACATCTGAACTAGTTTACAGAGTCAAGACATCTGGACTAGTTCACAGAGTCAAGACATCTGAACTAGTTCACAGAGTCAAGACATCTGAACTAGTTCACACAGTCAAGACATCTGAACTAGTTCACACAGTCAGGACATCTGAACTAGTCCACAGAGTCAGGACATCTGAACTAGTTCACAGAGTCAGAACATCTGAACTAGTTCACAGAGTCAAGACATCTGAACTAGTTCACAGAGTCAGGACATCTGAACTAGTCCACAGAGTCAGAACATCTGAACTAGTTCACAGAGTCAAGACATCTGAACTAGTTCACAGAGTCAGGACATCTGAACTAGTTATACGCCGCAAACTGCTTTATAAATTACTGTACTTGAGGTGTTTCGGCACTCCACAGTTATTTTAAAACTTTAGTTACTAGTTACTCTATAGATTTGGTTTATTACAAAACATACATTAACCACTTCAGCCCTATATACATTTCTTTATTTTTCTGCCTGTAGCCTAAACCAAATGAAATGTAGTCACTTAGGCCAACATGTGAGGTTTCAGTGGGATTGAAACGTTAATCGATATTTAAAAGACAATGGTATCCCTGCTGTGTGGGGGAGAAGGTGTCATAGCGTCTGGATCTCAGAGGAGAGACAGTGGCCAATGGAATAGCAGGAAAAAATTGTCAATTTGATCTGAAGTCCATCTGTGTGGTAGTTGGTCTTACTGCCGTCATGCGAGTGTTAAAGGAGCACTTCACCCATTTTCAACCATATCTCCATAGAATATATTCTTACTAATGCTCATTATAATATCATATTATATCTTATATTCATATAATTGGTCCTCACTAATGATGATCCTATATTACTGAAGCACTACACTGTCTATGTGTTTGATGTATTACCTTGTGTTTACCTTGCTTACTGTAAATCACTCTGGATTAAGAGTGTCTGCTAAATGCCTACATTGTACATTGTTGTCAGATATGCTAATGAACCATTCTGTGTGTCAGCTTTACTTCAGCTGAATGTCACCAGAAGTCCTCTCTGTGCCGTGGAAACCCGCCATGTTAAAACTGCCTGTCTGCCAAACCAGCTCTTCCCTGATGGCAAGGAGTGTGTGGTCTCTGGATGGGGTCTCACTGGTATGTATCTATCTACACATTACCACCTGATCTGAATCACTGGTATGTATCTATCTACACATTACCACTGATCTGAATCACTGGTATGTATCTATCTACACATTACACTGATCTGAATCACTGGTATGTATCTATCTACACATTACACTGATCTGATTCACTGGTATGTATCTATCTACACATTACACTGATCTGAATCACTGGTATGTATCTATCTACACATGTATCTGAATCAACCTCATACCATAGACAGTTACAGCTACTGTGAATTTGGAAACCCAGGGAGTTTTAAATCTCACTAAAGTTTCACTAGAGTTTTAAAACGACCTAGCAGAATATGGAGTCAGATCAGTCTCAAAATAAGGTTGGGCCTGTGTCTCGGTTTTACGGTTTAATAAGGTTTTATGAAATCTTGAAGGTTTATCAGCAAAACTTTGTCACATAACATGTGCGTTTGTGCACACTGTCACATGATTATTGTTTACGGAAGCAGTAGAGAGAGAATATCAGCTAGAACAATAACCGGAGACGGCTCAATAAGAAATGCTACAGACCCAATAATTGAATACTTTGGGTTTTTAGCAGACGAAAATGGAGAGCCAGCTAATGTGCATAAACCAATCTGCAAGCTCTGCTCATAGCCGCGGGAAGTAGGGGTGCTGAGGGGACTGCAGCACCCCCTGAAAATAATGTATGAAAAAAAAATATATAATAAATAAATTAAAAGATATATTAAAATCATTGTTGCATAATGTGCCTGTTGTTGTTGGTCGTTATTTGCGGGGGATTTAGTGCAATACGTGTTCTGTAACAGAATTAACCGAGTTAAAGTAAAAAATAAATAAAAAGTAACACATTTGCGCACGCTAGGGACGCATGCACGTGTGCAGCGCGCGTGCATGCGTGCGCATACAGCACCCTTAACCTCCTAAAACGTCTTGCCGTGCCCCTGGCTCTGCTTAAACAAAGTGTCGGCTAGCGATGGCAAGTAACATTTTGCAGCGTATGTCAAGTTTTTCTCTCTTTGTCTCTTTTGCCTTTTGTGTTCTTAAAACTCAGGGAATAACAAGCTTTCAAACAGGCTGTTGAAAGGCAAGGCTCCCTTGATCTCTAATCAACGCTGCGATGCTGCCTATGAAGGCCGACTGGAACGGAACATGATCTGTGCAGGATACATGGAGGGAGGAGTTGACGCCTGCCAAGTGAGTGATTGTGTGTGTGTGTGTGTGTGTGTGTGTGTGTGTGTGTGTGTGTGTGTGTGTGTGTGTGTGTGTGTTCACTTGCCTCCCATACTGTTGATCAGTACTCTGATCGGGCCTAGATGTGAGGGCCCAAACCTCTAGTTATTATTTACATCGACAAAAAACTAACTACATGTTTTTGCCAAAACCCTGTGTGAACAAGTGTTTCTTCAGTGCGGTCCAATGTTGGCGCCTGCATGGCGAATCTCCATGGGGAGAGAGTTCCAGAGGGTTGGGGCTGCTCTACTGAAATGACTTTTACAGGGGCCAGTTTCAAATTGCAGCCACCTGAAGGTACTTTTTTTAGGGCAGTTTTGAAGGAGAGAAAGGTTTTACACTCCTTCACTACTTATGGTAGGGCTTTCCACATTGAATGAATTCAACCCCTTGTTTGTGCCAAATCTGGGCTGGACGTGATCAGTGCAGCTTCCTCTGGTGTTGTGGTTGTGGACTTCATTTACATTTTTGAAGTACTTTCACAGGTACAAGGGTATCTTAACATTGTGGTGTAACTTGTAGACCAGGCCCGGGCGCTCGTTCTTTATTTTGGAAACTGAACACAGAACAGGGCGATAATTGATTGATGAATGATTTTAAGATATCAATCCATGTTGTGTATCACAGTGTATGCATCTTATTGGCCATGAGTGAGTGTTGTCATTTAGGCTTTATTAATGTCCTTTGTAGTTACATCAATAAACTGCAAAGACAGTATTCTATCTATCTATAATGGTTGAATTAAAGTCTTTATAATGACTGTGTTAAACATTATACTGGTTGTATTAAAGTCTTTATAATAACTCTGTATTAAACTGGTTGTCTTTACAGGGTGATTCAGGTGGTCCTCTGATGTGTGAACAGGATGGGGTTCACTACGTCACTGGTTTGGTGAGCTGGGGTCCTCGATGTGATGTGAGCAACAGGCCTGGTGTCTACGCCAACGTCTACAGATTTGTGGACTGGATTGAGGAGAAAAGGTCTAATGATCATAAAGATTATGATCACTCTTACGATGATTACCATACCTCCGGGTCTATTGATCATGTTGATTATGACTTCACTAATGATGAGAACCATACCTCCATTCTGTGATAAGTGATAAGCAGGCATGTTGTAAGACAGGTCAAAGTTCACCGTCATGCAGAAATTACACAATAAACGATGATAATGATGATAATGATAATGCATAATACAATGTTACTAGAGATATTAAGTTGATGATAATGCATGATACAATGTTACTAGAGATATTAAGTTGATAATAATGCATAATACAATGTTACTAGAGATATTAAGTTGATAATAATGCATAATACAATGTTACTAGAGATATTAAGTTGATAATAATGCATAATACAATGTTACTAGAGATATTAAGTTGATAATAATGCATAATACAATGTTACTAGAGATATTAAGTTGATAATAATGCATAATACAATGTTACTAGAGATATTAAATTGATGATAATGCATAATACAATGTTACTAGAGATATTAGGTTGATAATAATGCATAATACAATGTTACTAGAGATATTACGTTGATATTAACGGTGCTTGCTCGTGGGGTAATTAATGGGTGAATGGTGTATCGGTGTTGACCTGCTGTTAAGTTCCATTAGAAAGAAGATCTATAAAATTGACTTGATTGAGTAATTGTAATACTTCCTTAAAGCACAATGAAACATTTTGTTAATTTTGTTTAGAGTAACTATGAATAAAAGTTGATTCTAAAACGGCTAGTCCCATTCATTGATTCGGATTGGCTAGTTTCCGTTTAGTAGACGTATGGAGCCCCTAAAGGGACATTTTCATAAGTCATCGGGGCGGCCATAGCTGAGTGGTTAGTGAGCCCGCCTAGGGAACCAGGCTGGCCCTGGTTGCCCCAGGTTCGATTCCAGGCTATCCCAGCATATGCGCCGATGATATGAAATTTGTCCCTGAGCAAGACTCTTAACCCCAATTGCTCACAGGTTCTCATTGGAAACAAGACCGCAAGGACTTTCATGAACGACCTGTTAAAAGGAATTATCCTTATCCTTATCCTTATGGTAATGTCATATATAGTGTGGCCACGTCTTATTAAGTTGAGCACACGAGAAGTTGTTCCCACGTCTTGATTAAAGTTTGTGCAATCCAATATGTTGGATTTCAATCCAATGTTTCAATCATTCATTTCAATCCAATGTTATTAAAGTTTCAAATCACAACAAGTTGTCTCAAGACACTTTACATGTAGAGCAGAGACCTGACAGTCCCATCCTGAGCAAGACATTTTGAGACAGTGGCAACAAAAAACTCTCCCTTAACTGGAAGAAACGTCAGGCAGAGCCTAGGCTGCCCTAGCCTTCCTGCTTTCGTGTCTAGAGGGGCGGGTTTAACATCTCCGGAGAGAGAATGCGTGTGATCCCATTGGTTCACCGATCTGTCCGTCAGCCCCCACCCCGTCAACACAACATTTGGAGCGACGCCCACTGCGCTCTGGTTGGTTGGGGAAATGAAACACTTCCTATACCCGGAACACCGTCTCGCTGGTCCAGGCTTTTATTTTTGAGCAAAACTAAAAAATAAAAGCCTGGAGATCGAGGCTAGGCAGACCCAGGCTCTAGGCTAGGCAGACCCAGGCTCTAGGGTGGGAGGGGCCAGGCTCTAGGGTGGGAGGGGCCAGGCTCTAGGGTAGGAGGGGCCAGGCTCTATATGTTTATACAGTATATAATGGTATAACATAAGAATGTTAAGATAATATACTGTTTGGTGGTATAGTATAATGTAGTAGAAATCATACAGTGTACTTGCGCACTACAACAACACAGAGCCACAGATCTCGACAATATCCCCTCCAAATTTCTAAAAGACTCAGCCGCCTCCATTGCTCCAATCATTACTCACATAATAAACCTCTCCATCAAACAGGGACGGATCCCTAATGACTTCAAAAAAGCAAGGGTGACCCCTCTGTACAAAAAAGGAAACCAATTAGACCCTGTCAACTACCGCCCTATTTCTATTCTTAGCTCCATCTCGAAAGTCATGGAAAAACTCTATCAAACAATATGTCGACAATGGCAAATTTTGCGGCATGGTCATGCTGGACCCAGAAGGCCTTTGACACCGTTAATCACCCAATTATGATCGATAAGCTTAAAGCAATAGGTTTTGATGATAAGTTGGTCAGCTGGATGAGATCCTATCTGGAAGGGAGGGAACAAGTGGTGGAAGTACGGTACCCAGTCCCTTCCCCTCCCAGTGACTTGTGGTGTTCCGCAAGGAAGTATACTAGGACCTTTACTGTTCCTGATATATGTGAACGATATGTCTTCAGCTTGCGACTGCAAACTGTTCCTGTTCGCAGATGACTCGGCTCTGGTCTCGGACAGGGACAGGCTGCAGGTTGAGAAAACTTTGAGCTTTGAACTCAACACGATCCGTATCTGGCTCTCCGACAACAAACTTTCATTACACTTGGGTAAAACTGAATCCATCCTCTTTGGGTCCAGTTCTAACCTTTGCGGGTGATGATGTTATCACAAGAAAGGAGGAAATTACCTACCTGGGTTCCATCTTGGAGGCAAACCTCTCCGGTGACAAAATGGCCGAAAGAGTGATCAAAAAGGTCAACCAAAGAACACGCTTTTTGTATAGGATTGGCCGTCTAGTCAGTAAGAAAACTTTGAAGATTCTTGCAGGGGCCCTCATACAAGGTTATTACGATTATGCATGCTCCTCATCGTATCACAACACCACCAAGGCCTTAAAAACAAGCAAAAACAAACTAGTAAGGCTACTTCTTGGCCTCAATTACAAAACCCATCTAACCCCTGCTCATTTTGCTAGGATTTGATGGCTTAGGGTTGAGGACAGAGTATAGCAACTTACAATGGGCCTAGTCTTCAAGATACACCGCAACATTGGGATCTCCCTGTATATACTTCCAAAACGTTAATGAAGTCCACTATCATAACACCAGAGGCAGCTCCACGAATCATGTTCAACCCAGATTTGGCTCAACAAAAGGAATGAACTCGTTTTCATGCTATTCAACAACAAGAAAGAATGACATAGATGTCATGGTGGACGGCGCAGGCCCCCCCCCCAAAAAATAAAATAGCGTTTGTACAAAATCATGGGATGGAAAAAAAAAGGAGGTCCGCGGTTCCCCCCCCCCCCCCTTAGGGGTCCCTGGAGACCCTTGGGGGTCCCTGGGGGTGACCTACAGACACGGCGAAGGAAAACTGTAAAGCCACAGCCACACATGCAAGATGTTGCACATGAACTCTGCAGCCGCACTGAGCAGAGATGCTCATAGGCCTGCGTCGTGCGTCGCTGACACACAATATTGTGAAAGGACGCATTCATGACACCGTCGTGGCGTCCATGGGACGCACTAGAGTTGTCACCAACAACAGAGAAAAATACAAAAATAATTCGCGATAAAATTATTAGTGCACGATAAGTATCGGCACGATAATTATCGGTTCGATATCAGGAATTATGACGTCATCCCGATAAAACCGATAACATTAATAATAGCTCCGATAATATATAATATTTGTCAACTGTGATCTGCATGGACTCTCGGTTAGACACCGTTGTACTCGAGAAGTATAACTCTCGGTTAGACACCGTTGTACTGGAGAAGTATAACTCTCGGTTAGACACCGTTGTACTGGAGAAGTATAACTCTCGGTTAGACACCGTTGTACTGGAAAAGTATAACTCGGTTAGACACCGTTGTACTGGAAAAGTATAACTCGGTTAGACACCGTTGTACTGGAAAAGTATAACTCGGTTAGACACCGTTGTACTGGAGAAGTATAACTCGGTTAGACACCGTTGTAACTAGTTACCATTACTAGTTACTTCATTTAAAAAGACATCTGATAAAAAATACCGGTCATAATTATGTTTAAGCATTAATTACAAAATACAGCCTAACACTACAGCATTATATTTTGGATTGAGCTATTTGAACATGAACCTAGATGAACGAGTAATATACACATGTTATATACAGTAGCAGGATCATCTTGCACAAATACATTAATTACCTACACTACCATTTGCGCCTGGCAATCTCTGCTTCTCACCCATTGACTTGCATGTTAAATGATGGCGTTTCCCCTTAAAAATAATCGATCATTTCAGGAGCAAGAGCTTAAAAATCTCTTCTAAATCTAGTCAACAAGGCCTGCAGTAGGCTATGCACTGGACAAATATGCATGACATTATTTCAATAAACTAAAAACATGGGAAATGTTAGAGGGAGTAATAGCCATGGATACACGACGGTCGACTGTCACGACCGTCATGGATGAACTTCAACCTGGTGTTTGCACTTTCTCCATGTATGGAGAAATCGCAAGCTGAGTGCATAATTTGAGGCATTTAGTTCAAAACTGAGCAATCCTGCAAACTTTGGAAGCCTTAGCCAATGAGGATGGAATATGGGAAATCGGACACATCCGTGTTGATCACATGACTATAGAGATACTGTATACCGATTTGCATGACCTTTGGATAAAATCTGTAGGAGTAATATAAAGAAATTGGTTTTGCACAAATCGGCCTCCTGGTGGCGCTATAACAGGCCCATGTGAAAAATTTGGGGCAAATGTTCTGAATTGGCATCCAGGGAGTGTGTGTGCACAGTTTCGCAGCGACCGGGCCAACGGTGCCAGAGATTAGCTGGTGACAGACGGACGGACGGACACACGGACGGACGGACACACGGACAGGGGGTAAAACATACTCTCTCGCCATGCCTTACGGCCTGGCGGAGACAAAAATGGCCACTGATCGGATTAAAATGCTTTTCATTGAACAATACAGAATATACGGGTACTTTTGAGAGTCCCGTGCATAATTGTAACATCCGTGGCCATGGGGTAAGCACTTTATATTTGAAATCTGAACGTTTATAGAGATGTACGGACCGTAAATGGAGAAAGTGCAAACACCAGGTTGAAGGTGATCCTTGACTGTAACAGGAGTTTTCATGTACCGCAGGGACTGCAATAGCAGACGCAGTTAATAAATAGACGAACAAATGAATTAATATACTTTAACGTGCGGAATCCGAAACAGGCAGATTCTGATTCTGAATTTTGTTACGATTACGGTGATTAGTAGCCTATTATTGACACCACCTGGGCGAGTGAGTCATGTAACTTTCCTGACGTTGCAGCCTTGCAGTTTAAGTGCAGATTTCAGCTTGGGAAAAGCAGCCTTTAACGGGTTTGGGTACGTGGTTCATAATCACCATTGCGTTATCGTGGTATTCCTACTACTAGTCCCAGAAACACACACACGCTGTTAAAAGAGAGAGAAAGAAAGAGCGAGCGAGCGAGAGAGAGAGAGAGAGAGCTTGCAAAGCCGATCACAGCGGGTCTCCGCAACACAGACTGGTGTAAAGTAAATAAGTACATTTACTCAAGTACTCTACTTAAGTACAATTCTCAGTCACTGTTCGCCTCGCTGTATATATAAATACTATATAAAAAATAAAGAGTAACGCACCATGTAGTAACGGTAACTGAGTTACTGAATTAAAAAAAGAATGCGTTAGAGTACTAGTTACTGAAAAAAATAACGGCGTTACAGTAACGCGTTACTTGTAGCGCGTTACGTCCCAACACTGACTGTTAGGCTACGCTGTACAGAGAGAGAGAGAGAGAGAGAGAGAGAGAGAGTGAGACGGCATGGGGAGCTCAGTGGTGCTTAAATGAAGAAAATGTGCACAGAATATCATCTAAAACTATGCTAAATAAACCCCAAAAAAATATCAAAAATAAAGTCGGACCTTTATCTAAATTACCTTTATATTTATTGGACACTTAAATGTTTTAGGTACATTCTGTAATTGATGAAAATTAATTTTAAGGTGACATTTCAATGCTCTTAAATGAACACAGGATCACAGAAAATCACCTGAAACTATGCTAAATATGTCCAAAACATATCAAAAATAAAATCAGGACTTTATTGTGGCTTAAATAGATTCAAGTCGACACTTATTAATGTTTTGGTGCATTCTATAATTTAATAAAAAATTCTGATGCCTCCATAGTCTGTTTACTTCTCCACAGTGCCTGTGACAACAATGGCGGCCGTTCAAACATTTTCGGAGCAAAGAGGGGGTGTCTCCGTCCCTGCATGAATCCAAGTTGCAGCAACCAATCGGTGGTAAACAAGCAATGCGTTCCGGACCCTTTTTTAGCAAACCCGCCCCCTTTTTCCCACAAAGAGAGCATTCCTTACCAAACCCCGCCCCTTTTTCACCGACGCCCCGCCTCTCTTTAAATAGCTTCGGAGGTTAACTCCCCCTTTTGGTCAGATGCCTGATATCTGTTCACTAGGACGGCCGCTTGCGCTTGCCGTCCAAAAATTTGAAATGCCCTACCAAAAGGAGTAAAGGAGTGTAAAACCCTACTCACTTTCAAAACTGCCCTTAAGATACACCTTCAGGAGGCTGCAATTCGAAAATGGCCCCTGTCAATGTACAAGAGACACTGGGGAGCCCAAAAAATACTAAAAACCCCCAAAAAAATGAAATTCATGGTGTAGACCCTTTAAGTAAAAGTACCAATACTGCAATATAGAAATACTCTGTAGTCTGTTACAAGTAAAAGTCTGGAATTCAAAATGCACTTGAGTAAAAGTACATAAGTATTGGTATAAAAATGTATTTAAAATTCCAAAAGTAAAAGTACTCGTTATGCAGATTGTACCATTTCACAAGTTTTCAAATGTATAAAAATCCTTTGAAAATAGCAGATCTACAAGCTCACAACACGTCGCTTCACAACGTGTTGTGAGCTTGTAGATCGGCTATTTTTGAATTGCCAAAGTTTAGATAGGGCTGAAGTGGTTTTGTAATAATAATCAAAATCGACAAAGTAACTAGTAACTAAAGTTTTGTAATAATTGTAGCGGAGTAAAAGTACAATATTTGCCTCTGAGATGTAGTGGAGTAAAAGTTTTGCACATTGGAAATGCTCCAGTAAAGTAAAAGTACCTCAAAATCATACTTAAGTACAGTACTTGAGTTGAGTATATGTACTTAATTACTTTCCACCACTGCAAAACACACATTAACCACTTCAGCCCTCTATTGTAGATCTGTACTTTATTAGTTTATTTAGACGGGACAATGAACATTAATGAACATTCAATACATGGATGTGAATTCAATCAGCTGAACATGATCTGGTGTAAACATGCAGGATTTATCTAGAAGCTCATTTCCATCAGGATATGTTTGAATAGCCAAAGTATTAAAGGTTAAAGTGGTTCAAATGATTGTGACGTTATGTCCCCTGGAACCTCCCCAAGGACCCCTGGGGGTCCCCGGATCCCACTTTGAGAACCAATGACCTAAACAATAGAATATCTAAAGCCTAGATGTAAAAGTATGGATGGTCACACCATTTAACCATTGTTTTAGTTGTGTTTTAAAAGAACACAAGGTGGGGCTTTATTCCATCTTATATTATATATCTCTGCTGTCCGGCAGGAACCAGTTGTTTATTTTTCACATTTTAAAAGCCTTTGAAATGGGACATTCTGCATTATGAGTACTTTTAAGTACTTTTACTCAAGTACATTTTGAATACCTGACGTTTACTTGTTTACTTATAACTTAATATTTCTACAATATGGTATTGATACTTTTACTACAGAGTATTTCTACATTGTGGTATTGATACTTTTACTACAGAGTATTTCTACATTGTGGTATTGATACTTTTACTACAGAGTATTTCTACATTGTGGTATTGATACTTTTACTACTTTTAAGTACTTCTTCCACCACTGGTTAGGCTCAAACTCATTCATTTGATCATTTTTCTCTTCAGCTCTCCAGGCTCTCCACACAACAGGTAAACAAACATCAATAAACACATAAATATTATAGATTGTAACCTAGAAGTTTTTCTTCTAATCAAAGTAATATAACTTTA
Organism: Gymnoscopelus braueri; assembly: GCF_963280865.1. Classification (NCBI taxonomy): domain Eukaryota; kingdom Metazoa; phylum Chordata; class Actinopteri; order Myctophiformes; family Myctophidae; genus Gymnoscopelus; species Gymnoscopelus braueri. The sequence continues at coordinate 1,744,276 of NC_137611.1, forward strand.
TTTAACTGTTTATTCTATTGTCTGTGTACAGAGTCTGGTGATGTCAGGTCGGTGGGAGGAGCCAGACGCTGTGCTGGTAGACTGGAGATGAAACACCAGGAAGAATGGAGACCAGTGGATCGTTATTCTACCTGGAACCATAAGTCATCATCTGTAGTGTGTAGACAGCTGCACTGTGGCTCTGCTGTTTCTACAGAACTGAGAGATGGTTCTACATATCAACCTACATGGAGGATTAGATCTACCTGTGATGGAGATGAATCTTCACTGAGGGAGTGTGTAGCAGTGAGGTCTGATACCTCCTCCTCCAGTGTGGATCTGATCTGTTCAGGTAACAAACAATGACTTCAACAATGACACTAATCTATACTGTCTGTCTGTCTGTCTGTCTGTCTGTCTGTCTGTCTGTCTGTCTGTCTGTCTGTCTGTCTGTCTGTCTGTCTGTCTGTCTGTCTGCCTGCCTGTCTGTCTGTCTGTCTGTCTGTCTGTCTGTCTGTCTGTCTGTCTGTCTGTCTGTCTGTCTGTCTGTCTGTCTGTCTGTCTGTCAGTCTGTATGCCTTTTTTTTTAAACGTATGTTGTTATATACATCAGTGGTGCTCATACGTTTTCATGTCAAGGACCCCCAAAATGATTATGCATTTGGCCGTGGACCCCCATCTGAAAATATGTTGTTCCAGGGACCCCCTAGAAGCACTTATTTGAGTTAAAAATGTTTTAAAATATATATATTCAAAGGTTTGCCAAAATATTCACGATTATTCAAAAATAGCAAATATTTTTTAATAGCCAAAGAAATCTAAAATGACACTGGTTTTAATGAGTTTAAGACGCAGGAACTGTCCATATGGGATGTTCTCAATGAGACGTTTAGGATGATGGCTATTTGCATGTAAAATACTGTTTCTGTCAGTAGGTTTGTGGAAAATGGTGGTGTTGAGGTGACCATCCTCACCCACTGATATACTGTACATACATCTAAGAAATCAATCTGTTTTTTACTGAACTCTATTGAGAATTTCAGAGTGGGATGTGTGTTGTTGATGTAATGCCTGAATTCAACCAGGGGTCTATTCCACGAAACCTGGATTAGGGATAAACTGGGTTTAAAACGGGTTTAATCGGCTATCCTGGCTTAAATTATCTTAAATTATCCATGAATTATCCATGAATTATCCATGAAAGGAGGAGTGGGGGTGGGGGTGGGGGAGGGGTGAAGCTATTGTCCCGCGTCGACGCCAAGCGGTGGTGCCAGGAGATGGTAGAAACAGGGGAAAAAACAACGTTTTCTTGTGCTTTTCTCTGAGAGAAACCTTGTGGTTGTCTTGGGCCCGTGTGGCGCATGAGGGAATCCTCTTGGTGACGCTGCTGTTGGGGAATCCCTTGTCTCGTCACTGGCCTCATTCCTTCAGGCGGTGGTCGTCTGCTTGAGAATGCAGGCACGGATGTTAACCATTGGGGAGACCCCCAGATCAAAATGCTTTTTATGACTTGATTGAGGATCATGTGGCGGGTTTAGGAAACTCTGAGACGGTACTAATTGGTGACTTTAACACCTGTGTTCTGAAGAAAGACGCAGCTACCTTTAAGTCCCTCAGAAAGTTCTGTGACCTGCACAGCTTTACCCAGCTGATAAAGCATTTTACAAGGGTAGGCATTGCTTCTCAATCAATCATAGACCTAGTGTTGACAACGGACCAATCCAGAATTTCCAAGAGTGGAGTGATTGAGTGTAGTTTAAGTGATCACAATATCATTTTCTGCACTCGGAAGATTCACGGACCTGGAGCTTATTGTCACAGGACAATCAGCTGCAGGTCTATGAAACACTACTCAAGTGATCTTCTAACAACAGCTCTGGGAAAAATGGACTGGTCCCATGTCCTAAATTGCACCTCTGTGGAGGAGTCCTGGTCCTGTTTCAAAAAAGCTTTTTTGTGTGTACTTGATAACATCGCACCCACAAAGGTGGTGAGGGTCAAAGCTAGCACAGAACCTTGGATGAAGGGTGACATTTTGAATGCCATCAAACTCAGGAACAAAAGCTACTCTGAGCTCAGGAAAAACAAAAGTGAGCAGCTACTTGAAAAGTGCAGAAATCTACGAAATGTAGTTACTAAATTGATCAGAAATGCCAAAAAGAATTTCTTAAATGAGAACATAGAGGCAAACAAAAGCCACCCACAAAAACTGTGGGAGGCACTAAAACAATTAGGCTGCAACGGAAAAATTCAGACTAAATCTACAAACATTTGCATTATTTCAAGTGGCTCACTCACTACCGACAAGCAATTGGTAGCGGACTGTTTTAACAGTTTCTTCACCACAGTTGCAACCCAGTTGGTAAGCAAACTCCCTCAGCATTCAGGTCTGTATGGCCCCGACCACATTCAAGCTCACTATGAGAAACTAGGGGCTAAAAAATATTCATTTTTTTTCAAACCTGTATTGATTGAGGATGTGCAAAACAAACTCCTCGACCTACAGCCAAACAAGGCCACCGGCCTTGACAACATCCCCACCAGATTCCTCAGAGACGCAGCGGTCTCCATTACTCCCATAGTAGCCCACATTACAAATTTATCCATCAGTCAGTGTCACGTCCCACAAGAATTCAAGTTGGCAAGAGTAATCCCTCTATTTAAAAAAGGAAGCAAACTAGATCCTGGCAACTATAGGCCTGTTTCCATCCTTTGTTCCATCTCAAAGGTTATAGAGCGATCAATCCAAGAACAAATCAACAGCTACCTCAGCGAGCGTAAACTGTTGTTTGAATTCCAATCAGGCTTCAGAACATCCCACTCCACTGACACATGCCTACTATATTTGACCGACTACATCAAACGTGAGGTAGACTCGGGCAAATACTGTGGCATGGTCATGCTGGACCTCCAAAAGGCGTTTGACACTTGTAAATAAGCAATTCTACTTGATAAGCTGAGGGCGATTGGTTTTGATTGCACATCACTAAATTGGATGAGATCTTACTTGGAGGGTAGAGAACAAGTGGTTGACATCAACGGAACCATGTCCTCATCCCTCCCGGTGAGCTGCGGGGTTCCTCAAGGCAGCATTCTAGGGCCGTTACTGTTCCTTCTATACATTAACGACATGAATGCTGCCTGTAACTGCAAACTGTTCCTGTTCGCTGATGACTCGGCACTCCTGATCTCGGGTGAGGACAAGTTGCAAGTTGAGGAAGCTCTCAGCTCTGAACTCTCAAAAATCCGTACCTGGCTGACCGATAACAAACTGTCTCTACACCTTGGGAAAACTGAATCCATCCTATTTGGGACCAGACATTCCCTCAGTAAAATGAAGGTAAATGACTTCAAGGTCAAAGTCGATGACACAATCATCACTAGCAAAGAAGAGATTACCTATTTGGGATGTATTCTTGACAAATACCTGACAGGTGAAAGCATGGCAACAAAGGTGGTCAAAGGAGTAAACCAGAGAACCAGATTTATGGGCAGAGTTTCCTCTTTTGTCAATCCTCAGGCCCTCAGGACCCTCTCAGGGGCCCTGATACAGCCCCTTGTTGACTATGCTAGCTCCTCTTGGTACTCCAACACCTCAGTGTCACTGCAGACTAAGCTTCAAACCTCCCAAAACAAACTGATCCGACTACTTCTCGGACTGGGGCCCATGACCCACCTCTCTCCCACTCACTTTGCCAGCCTAGGCTGGCTCAGGGTGGAAGACAGGGTTAAACAACTAAAAATGGGTCTGGTCTTCAAAATTGTAAATGCAGATTTGCCCGATATGCCCCCTATACCCGCATATCTGTATAAATACCTCGAAAAAGTTAGTGACACCCACAGCCACGAAACTAGAGGGAGCGTAAACAACAATCTGGTACCACCCACCCATAAAACAAACATGGGCAAATTCTCCTTCTATAGCACAGCCACTAAGGAATGGAATAGTCTAACCCCATCCCTCAAAAAATGCAGTTCGCTGGGCTCATTCAAAACAGCCCTAAAAACCCATCTTTCTGGAGGCCGAAAGAGGAGCTAGTACCAGTTTCCCTGTAGACAGACGACCCCCCCCCCTCCTCTTTTTGTACATATTTTGTATTTCCTCATGCTTTTTTTGTATATAATTTTTATTTTTCCATGCTTCCCCCCCCCCCTTTTTTGTACATATATTTTTTAAATGCTTTTTTTGTACATAGTGGTATTTTTTATGTATTATCTGTAATTTCATGTTGATTTTTGAACTGTTTGGTTGCTACTATATATGTCTATGAAATTAACTCAAGGACCCCAACGGAAACAAGTCCGCAAGGACTTTTTTGGCCGGACCTTTTAGACAAAAGCATTATAAATGTAACTGTGTTGTTTTACATTCTTTTGCCTAATAAAAATTGCAATCAATCAATCAATCAATCGGTTTCACGAAAGCTGAGTTAGCTCGGCAGATTAATTTAGCCAGTAAACCTGGATATGTTTATCCATGATCCTGTTTCACAAAGGAAAATTGAAGCAATCCTGCCTTAGTTACCATGGCAATTTAGCTGTGAAGTTAGCCTGGTCCGGACCAGGCTAACAGCCAAGCTTTATTAATCCAGTGCCTTGTTCTTCAAGTTTTGTGAAATAGCTGTTAGTCCAATGACTCCAATCATAAACCAATGAGTTTTTCCACACTTATTCAATTCTTATGCGAAAATCGAAGATCTACAAGCCCGAAATGTTTTTGTCTTATGGCGGCCGGGGGTCCCCGGCCCCCCATGGACCCCCGCCCCCGTGTACCTCCGGACCCCCGTGGACCCCCGGCCCCGTGGACCCCCGGACCCCCGTATACCCCGGACCTCTGTTTGGGGTCAAAGGGGGTCTGGGAGTACACGGGGGGCCGGGTACTCCCGGACCCCCGTTGACCCCCGGCCCCCCGTTGACCCCCGTGGACCGGGGACCCCCGGCCGCCAAAAGGCAAGCTTTTCACTTGTAGATCTTCGATTTTAGAAATTAGAAATTAGAAAATTATTCTAAGTGTGTAATTATAATTCCAACATTCACTTAAACTCCTTATGTTTAAACCTAACTGAATTCTATATTTATGGATTTGTATATAAATTAATTGCATATTTTTGGACAACTTGTGCATTTAATTTGTCTGCAATACTTTGCCACGCTTTCTCCCTGGATCTATATTTATTGCGGCTGTGTTTCCTCTCTTGCTTATTATACATTTTACTTCCTTGTATGATTTCATGAGCTGCTGCAGTGCTGCTGTTCAGCCACAGAGAAGAACGCCGCTCTGGTTTTGGGCTCCATGATTGGTCAAGTTCAAGGATTCTGCTATCGACTTTCATGGTCTTTTATAGGAATATGTGAACTCACATTCAGCCTGGTTTAACGATCCTGGCTCGACAAACCTCTCCTTCTCAGCCCGGCTTGGCGTTCGTGGAACTGAATAAACCAGGCTGAACAGCGCAGTGTGTGTGTGTGTGTGTGTGTGTGTGTGTGTGTGTGTGTGTGTGCGTGCGTGCAGCAACATACGTTTAAAAGAAAAAAAACTGATTTAGATTTACATTTGTACAAAATTACAAATATATATATACAAATATTTGCACACATTTTCCACGATTTTTCAACAAAAAAAAAGCTCAACAAGCTCGAGCTTGTAGATCTGTTATTTTTTAATAGCCAAATAAATCTTAAAGTGACACAAATGATGCTTTCCCGGTCTTAATGGGTTAAAACCTACATTTAGTTCAGTGTATTCCCCAGGGCTCTATACTAGGCCCACTCCCGTTTTCACTCTAAAATAGCAGATCTACAAGCTTACATTGTGATGAGTTGTGAGCTTACAGATCGTCTATTTTTGCAGACAGTTAACACTAGAATTGGGAAACTACAGTTCTTAATGTTAATTCTATTGTCTGTGTACAGAGCCTGTCAGGTTGGTGGGAGGAGCCAGTCACTGTGCTGGTAGAGTGGAGATGAAACACCTGGAAGAATGGAGACCAGTGTATCCTTATAACTGGAACTATGAGTCATCATCTGTAGTGTGTAGACTGCTGCACTGTGGCTCTGCTGTTTCTAAAGAACTGAGACGTGGTTCTACAGCTCAACCTATATGGAGGATTACATCTCACTGTGTTGGAGATGAATCTTCACTGAGGGAGTGTGGAGCAGTGAGGTCTGATACTTCCTCCTCCAGTGTGGAGCTGAGATGTTCAGGTAACAAACAATGACTTCAACAATGACACTAATCTATACTGTCTGTCTGTCTGTCTGTCTGTCTGTCTGTCTGTCTGTCTGTCTGTCTGTCTGTCTGTCTCTCTTTGTCTGTCTGTCTGTATGCCTTTTTTTAAACGTATGTTGCTATATATATCGGTGGTGCTCATACGTTTTCATGTCAAGGACCCCAAAATGATTATGCATTTGGCCACGGACCCCAATCTCAAAATATTTTGTTCCAGGGACCCCCCAGAAACAAATATGAGTTAAACATGTTGGCTTAAAAAAATATATTCAAAGATTTCCACACATTTTCAAGATTTTTCAAAAAATAGCAGATCTACACTCGGTGCCGCGCTATCCCCACCCTACAGAATGTCTTCTAAATCCTTTTTTGAAAAAACTTATGTTGCTATAATCAGTGGTTCTCAAACTGTTTCATGTCAAGGAACCCCAAAATTGGCCACGGACCCCCAGCTGAAAATATGTTGTTCCAGGGACCCCCCAGAAGCAGTTATTTGAGTTAAAAATGTTCGCTTTAAAAATATATATATTCAAAGATTTGCAAAAATGTTCACGATTATTCAAAAATAGCAGATCTACAAGCTCATAGCTTTTGAATAATCGTGAAAATGTTTGCATTTTTTTTGAATAGCCAAAGAAATCTAAAGGTTTTAAAAGGTTAACCCATTCAAACCGGGAACACATCTGTGTAACCACATAAACATTATATGTTTTATAATGCACTCGGTGCCGCGCTATGAACTTGTATATCTGCTATTTTTGAATAGCCAAAGTATAAGATAATAGATAATGGTTAAAGTGGTTAAAATGTAAAATGACACAGATGCTTTCCTGGTCTTAATGGGTTAATATGGCTCCAGAATGTAATAGATCTTTTTTGTACATTTATAAATAAAGGATATTGGTCTAATTCAGCCTGCATGCAGAGTTTGAGCTTTTTCTTTGAACCCGGATCATAGTTTAGCAGAACTCTGCATGCAGGATCTCAACTGAAATACATTTAGGAGTTTTAAGAAAAAGTTTAAATTGTATTTGTTCACACAAGAAGTGATGTAAAAAAGAAAAGATATGAGCTCTACATCCCACTATAATATTTATTTTAACATTTAAGGTTGAATTAAGAGATTTATCAATTATGTTGAAGATGAAATAGTAATATAGAGCTATGGTATGTATTAGACAGGTTATGAGTTAGTGTCTTTGTGTTGTATTGTATGTTGTGATGACTTTGATTGATTCATTGATTGAATACTTTATTAGCAGTTTGCATAAAAAAAGCACAGAAAGTACAGTTCAATACAAGGTCTACTAAGAGGATTAAACCCAAGAAAGCACTATGGCGTGTTTCCATTGTGGTCCTCTGTACTCAATTCATTGAAACATTTAATGACAGACAGATATACAATTATATGCAAATACATTATATAAACGAGTTGTAATAAAAGAGAATATGTACAGTAAACAGTACGGGGGGGCTTTGACTTTTTTACAGGGGCCAGTTCTGAATTGCAGCCACCTGGTAAAAACTCGGTTTAGAAGGAGAGTAAGGATTCACACTTTGTTATGACTGTTGGACATTCCACATTTTTGAGTCATAGCAGTAGAACAAATTTAACCCCTTGTTTGAGCCAAATCTCGGTTGAACGTGATTTGTGGAGCTCCCTCTGGTGTTGAGATTGTGGACGTTTGTGAAGTAGTTTAACAGGTACATGGGTGTCTTTGTGGTGTAGTGTATCTTGTAGACCAGGTTGAAGTAGATTAACAGGTACATGGGTGTCTTTGTGGTGTAGTGTATCTTGTAGACCAGGTTGAAGTAGTTTGACAGGTACATGGGTGTCTTTGTGGTGTAGTGTATCTTGTAGACCAGGTTGAAGTAGTTTGACAGGTACATGGGTGCCTTTGTGGTGTAGTGTATCTTGTAGACCAGGTTGAAGTAGATTAACAGGTACATGGGTGTCTTTGTGGTGTAGTGTATCTTGTAGACCAGGTTGAAGTAGTTTGACAGGTACATGGGTGTCTTTGTGGTGTAGTGTATCTTGTAGACCAGGTTGAAGTAGTTTGACAGGTACATGGGTGTCTTTGTGGTGTAGTGTATCTTGTAGACCAGGTTGAAGTAGTTTGACAGGTACATGGGTGTCTTTGTGGTGTAGTGTATCTTGTAGACCAGGTTGAAGTAGTTTGACAGGTACATGGGTGTCTTTGTGGTGTAGTGTATCTTGTAGACTAGGTTGAAGTAGTTTAACAGGTACATGGGTGTCTTTGTGGTGTAGTGTATCTTGTAGACCAGGTTGAAGTAGTTTAACAGGTACATGGGTGTCTTTGTGGTGTAGTGTATCTTGTAAACCAGGCCCATTGCAAGTTGCTGTACTCTGTCCTCTACCCTGAGCCATCCCACCCTAGCATAATGATCAGGGGTTAGATGAGTTGTAGGTGTGAGGCGCAGTAGTAGCCTGACCAGTTTGTTGTGTGAATGTTGTATATTGATGTAAATTGTGTTGTGATGATGCTGGTTGAGACCCCAGGAAGAGTAGCTGCTGTAACAGTACAGTAAGCTAATGGATCTAATAAATACATGAACTTTTTTGTCCCATTTTGCCCAATCAGTTTGTAATAAAGGGCCAATACCTCACTGCCATACAATGCAATGGGTTCTATAACTGATTTAAATATGTTGAGCCATGTCCTGATTGGAATTTGGATTTGAAAGTTCCTTCAAAGCTCAGCAGACGTTTCCGGTGGAACTAATTTGTAAACCTAGATAAGTATAGCTATAGCTTTGTTTATGTTCAATTTTGACAGCCAATTTGTCATTTTCATATATTGATTTAATTACATCAAAGGACTTTCCCCCTATGTACAGGGTACAGAAGCAGTCCCTCCTGTTGCAGAGTATATCCACAGTTGGTAGGACTCTACAGTAGCTCTTGCGGTGATGTCATGTTTCTTATTCAACTTTATCTTATGCTTATCCAACAAAGGTGCAAACGCCGCTTCCTCAAGGAAAGATACTAGGGCCGTTACTGTTGCTTCTATACATTAACGACATGAATGCTGCCTGTAACTGCAAATTGTTCCTGCTAGCCTAGGATGGCTCAGGGTAGAAGACAGGGTTAAACAACAAAAAAAGGGACTGGCTTTCAAAATTGTCAATGTGACTTTGCCCTCAATGCCCTCAATGCCCCCATATCTGACTAAATACCTCCAAAAAGTTAGCGACGCCCACAGCCACAATAGAGGGAGCGTAGACAACGATCTGGTACCACCCACCCATAAAACTAAAAGTAAGGTCTCCTTCTACAGCACTGCCACCCAGGTGTGGAATGCCCTGACCCCATCCCTCAAAAAATGTAGATCGCTGGCTTCCTTTAAAACAGCCCTGAAAATGTACCTTTCAGGAGCCAAAGGGGAGGAGTTATCACTTCACCATTAAACATGTGACCCCCCCCTTCTTTAACCTCACCCCCCCTTTCTTTAACCTCAAGGACCAATGGAAACAAGCCTGCAAGGACCTTTTTGTTTGGAGTTACCCTTTGATCTGTGTGTGTGTGTGTGTGTGTGTGTGTGTGTGTGTGTGTGTGTGTGTGTGTGTGTGTGTGTGTGTGTGTGTGTGTGTGTGTGTGTGTGTGTGTGTGTGTGTGTGTGTGTGTGTGTGTGTGTGGGTCCTTCAGGCTGTGGTGTTCCTACCATCAAACCAGTGGTCAGTGGATGTCCCCGTGATGGATTAGGTATCATCAACGGTGAGGACGCTAAACCTCACTCCTGGCCCTGGCAGTGTCCCTGCAGGTAAATATATACAACATCACTCTCTGTGTCATCATCCACACACCTGTCTATCTACTGTGTTACTTGTATTCATTCAATAATGAAGTGGGAAACGCCTAAGGTATATTTTCTGTACTATGACACATGTTCAACTGTAATGGGAAACACACTTCCACTCAGGGTGAAGTATAGCCTTTTTATTGAGGAAGATCGGAGCATAAAAACAAGCAAGCATCAGCATGGCGTCTTATAGGCCTCCTGGCCTATAGGCTTAATTAGTCAATCACAAGTTAGATCAATCATACTGTTGCTAATAAAAAACTATGTGAATTCAGAACAGCACCGGTTTTCATTTCTGTGGTGGATCACTGATCAAGGAGAACTGGGTTGTGACTGCTGCCCACTGCGATGTCAGGTACAGTAGTCAGGCTACTATAATGTCTCTCTCTCTACTGAATATAGTATAATCTATCATACATACAGTAGGCTATACAGCAGGACTGTGAAAACCATTTTAGGTCAGAGGCCAGGACTCGGTGAAAGATGTCACTTCATCTGGGCCATAACAGATGCACACAAACAAAGTTGATTCAGACAATATAGAACATCACCAAACCCAGTATTGTTTTGTTTTTTATAACAAATATTGACTTCTTGTTGATTTTGCCATTTCTATGGTGAAGAAAACCCAGACCGGATCCATGGATCCGGATCCGGATCTTCAAATAGTAAAATCAACAGGAAGTTAACATTTTATCAGAAAAAAACAAACAGTAGTGGGTTTGGTGATGTTCTATATTGTCTGAATCAACTTTGTTTGTGTGCTAAAAGAGTGACTTAGAGAGCTGTTTCAGCGTACAATGTAAGTCAATGGAGCAATTGATTTCTAATCAATGGAGCAATTATTTTTGATTTCTTGTCCATCTTTGGAGTTCCATCATGGCAAGGTAACTACACAACCCAAATCTCTACTAAAGTGGTCTTGCCCTTTAACTCTTTGACTGCCAGAGTATTTTCATAAAGTACTCCCCCAGTGCCAGCAATTTTCGTGTTTTTTTATTTTTATATTTTGAATTTTTCTCATGAAAATAATTTAAGGACACATAATTTAAAGACCCAGCACAAATCCGCCACTAGAGAGCAGCACATGACAGCTTGATCAGGTCGTTGGGTCTCTCTCACCCTTCTTGATAGATTAGACAGGGAAAAACATGAAAACGGATGTGACGTCGTCCCAGATTGTTTTGATCGGCCAAAATTACGATGTGATACACGACGGCGATGACTGATCGTCACCCAGACCATAGATTATAGAAGAGAAACTGTCCGTTTGTCCGTTATACCGTGTGAAAAACCGTTTATTTACCTATTTTGGACGAAAATGACTGGGGAAAAAAATCTAAAACCGGAAACGGAATCCAGGTCATGAAACCGGATGCAGATGTCCGTGAAGTAAGTGGAACTCGAGAATAACATCTCTCAAGAACAGATTCTGCTCTGCGTTGGAATCTGTCGTGAAGGTTCGTCATAACGTGTACACACTGGGCTACAAGTGGGCGTGCCTTCAGATCAGGAAGCAGTCCGCGCTTTACCCAATCAAATGTAGTGGGCGGGATTTACGTGTCCGCCGATCATTCCCCACTCGAAACCAACCGAAACTAATTTAACAATAGCGTCCGCGGAGCAAACAAAACCACGAAAAGATATTCACATTTTAACTTGCTCTTTTATCATAGAAACAAGTGAGCTTATAACCAAAACGATCCATGTTCTCTGGGAGAAGTGGTGTTAGTGTTCCGTGTAGACATATTGTTAGTGGGAATGAAAACATAGTCGCACCACCGGAAGTGAAACGCTGAAGGCAGACCAAAACCCCGGTTTCCTTGCGCACGGGTGCTATGTCGTCATTGTCCCAGAGCCAAGTGAGATAGTACAAACAGCAGAGGGCGCTGTTTTTCCTTCTCATTTGGTTCTGGGTTCCCAGATTGATTTTTAGGGGACCAAGCACGTAGTGTGTAGTCTCCGTATTGTATACACAACTTTGCAGTATGGTAGAATACCAATCACAGCTGAGAAAAAACACCTTACTCCAATTGGCCAAAGGGGGTGCTACAGCAATCTATTGAAAATCCAAACTTTGAAGAGGCATATGTCATGTTTGACCTACAGCCATGAAACATGCTTACACATATACCTCTACTCATGAGGAACACATCTGTCACTGTGACCCATAAGCTCCGCCCTTACACTTTCCAGCATGTTCAGTAGTTTGAAAAACATGTACATCTTTACTCCTGGGATTTTTCTAAACTTAAGCCTGTGTGACCCAATCAGATCTCAGTTAAAATAGGCCTACTTTATTTATAAATCCGGTATTACTCTTTCTCACCTCTCTGAGTTAAGCAGCCCCAACCACCTTTTCTTCATTATTTATGTGTAAACCTTTTCAGTGAATCTGAACATGAAGTAGTCCTCGGCCTGCACGACCGCACAGACAGAAACACAAACACAAACAACTTCCATGTCAGGAGCATTGGAGAGGTAGGTGCTCTGTTTTGTAATATATGTATAACTAGAGGTCCGGCCGCCCGTAGGGCTCTATTATTAGGCCCGTTGCTCTCAAGAATATTTTTTAAAACATTTGAAGTGAGAAATAGACGATGCAATAAGCGAAAAGTGATTCTATTTGATCGATTGAAATAGCAAAACGCTCGCCCCAAAACACAGTCGCCCCGGGGCAAATCCGGCGGTATTACAGGCAAATCAGCAGTATATAGAATGGGGGGCGAGTGTGTTTTGGGGCGAGTTTTTATTTATTTTGTCATTTGTTTTCCGAGGCAACAACGGGGGAAATAGCAAAACGCTCGCCCCAAAACACAGTCGCCCCGGGGCAAATCCGGCGGTATTACAGGGAAATCGGCAGTATATAGAATGGGGGGCGAGTGTTTTTTTTTTTATTTTGTCATTTGTTTTCCGAGGCGTACTTGTCCGCCCAGCCCAATACTTATGGAATACTTTCATTGCCGTAAGCAAGGAAATACTTTGTGTTGTTGTTACTTTTGGGTACGTTCGTGTTGTTGTTACTTTTGGGTACATTTATTTATGTATTTATTAAGTAGCCGTGCAATAAGCGGGATAATGGTGGTTAATCGCCCTGAAGGGCTTTAAATGTCAATAATGACCCCCATGCATTATCCCTTGCATATTTTTGCGAGCGAAGACCGCTGATTTCAATGGCCGCCGTCTCGTGTTGTTTCGGCTGTGGCCGTCGGCGTTCGTTTGTGCTGACGGTAAACGGTGCGAAAGTGTTTCCCCGTTCGGTGTGGTCGTAATGTGGTGAGTAGAATTAATTATGTTGCGAGGTGGAAAATGTGTAGTGAGCAATGAGAAGTACCCTACGCCACTCGTAAATTCAGCGTGCACGTTGTGGCTGGTGTTGTGGTGAGATGTCAGATGTAGTTGTTGTGTTTAGTCGAAATCAATGCTGTGGGTATGGCGTCAGCAGGCGAGAGGTCCAAATTAATGGAATGGATGTGGGCGTCAGCGGCGGAAGTAGCAATTCTCCCTTTATATAAGTAGATAGGGATGCAATATCATTCATTTTGTCATATTTGTTATCAGAGTGCTGTACACAGTCCTCTCCATTACCTTGTTTTCCTCTTTCTTGGGGGGACATTGTTTATGTTTCTGACTCCAGATTGGAAAATGTGGTTGAAGGCAAGCATTCAATCAACAAGCTACATGTTTTTGTTTTGTTTGTTGTTTGCTGTTGTTTTTTCCTTCTTTTTTTAAATACATCTCCTAAAATGTCACTGATAGGTCTTCAAGCACCCCAAATACAACCCCAACACTTCTGACTATGACATCACACTGATCAAGCTGCAAAGCCCTGCCCAGATGAGTAGTCATGTGACCCCTGTGTGTCTGGCTGACACTGACAACTTCCCTCCTGGCACGGAGTGTGTGACCACTGGCTGGGGCTGGACCCGCAACCACAGTGAGTGAATGACAGGAAACACACTCTTTATATTCATCAGCCACAGTGACTGGACTATTTCACCAGTCACTTCAATGATTTAGAATAGAGTAGGATGTCAGTAGGCTAACGCTGAGCAAACTAATAGAGCAGACTAACAACATCAATCAACAATTGTCAATCATTATTATCAGTTTTAAACATCTTGTTCAGAATATAACTGTACAAACTGCAAAATAACAATGTTAGAGCGACTACATGTTTTTGGTCATCACCTTGAATGTTTCTAACAAACATCAAAGGTCCTCCTCTCAAAAAGGACAATGACATGACAGCCACTAACTATTTAACACAATGAGTGCCATAAACGGTCCGGACCGTTTTTCATAATCCTAACGAGGAGTGACCCAATTTTATTTTTATACGTGGGGCCCACGTGGGGCGCTAAAACTAAACTTTGGGATCATCCAAGGAGTTTCTGAGAAGGAGAGGCCGGATGTGGATCCATGTCAAAAATCCTTCCGGTCGGCCTTTCCAATGTTATCTCCTTGACTAAAAGCTTAATATCTCCATTTCTTTTTAACGTGGTGGAAGCGAGCCGTTTTCGATCGGCGACCACTCTGCAATGGAAGATCACGTTGGAAATATTATTGTTCCAGGCGTTAGTCGGGACCCTCCGCCGTCTCGCACGCACGCTTGTTTACATGCACTTCCGCGTCGGGGCTTCTACAGCACGAAACGTATCAACGTAAGCGGATGGAAGAAATGCAGGCACTGAACGTATAATATTTTAATAAACCTCTGGCACCCGATGTGTTAAAGACAATGTGTCATTCTCATTGGCACATTGGTGTCTATAGCACAAACCTAACGTTTGATTGCTGTGTATTCTTCCAGCAAATGAGAAACCTGACAAACTCCAGCAGGCTTGTCTGCCCCTCTTCACCAACGATGACCGCCAGAGATGCTTCCTCAACCAATTCAACATCACCAGTCAGATGATCTGTGCTGGAGCCTCCGGAGCTGTAACCTGCAAGGTGAGTGACACGCACTTAAACTACAAAGAGAGGAAAACATCAAGATGACATTTAGACATGAAACACGTTAAAACACAACTGCTTGTTGTTTCAGGGTGACTCTGGAGGCCCCCTGGTGTGTAAGAACGGAACAGAACCCTGGACCCTGGTTGGTGTGACCTCCTGGGACGTGAAAGGCGCTCACAGCAAGCCTGCTGGGTTGGCCCGCATCACTGCACTGCGTACCTGGATGGACCGGACCATGGCTGATAATTAAACTGTAAACAGCTGTTACTCTAACTGTCATCTTCACCATCAATAATAATCAATCAATGCAAATGCCTGGGTCCTTGATGTGGAAACTGTTTGCAGTGATGAAATGCAATACATTTTAGAACATCTACACTTATGATCACATGACCAAAATAGAGATGCCAGGTTGAAAGTGTTTAAATTTAAATGTATCTAATCAAGATTATATAACAAACCAACCTGGATCATAAGAGTCAAAGTCTCCTTATGTACTCTATACTAATAAATACATATTTGATTTGATTTTCTGTTGGTAAAAGATATACGACTAAAAACAATATAACAAATAGTCAAATAAATGACATGGCATCAATACATCACATAGCATATACTGCATTCATAGAATGTCTACGATAGAAACCATTAGATGGTGTTTTCTTTCACCTAATAAAGTTTCTCTAAAGGACCGTTAGAGCTACATCAATCCAAGTTTTTTTTTTTTTTTTTTTGCAGTAATATAGGCAGATAATTTCAGAATGCTCTGCAATACCGTAATCCATAATTACACATGCATCGTAGTTTGATTGATTGATTGATTGATTGACTAATTTAAGTTTGATTGATTGAAGTACTTTATTTAGAAAGACATGGAAAAAGTCCATGGAAGTACAGTTAACAATACAAGGTCCTCTAAACTGGATCGCCCATAAAAGCCCAAAGCACAGGCACGCACTCAAATAATGATGACATTTAAGATAACATTAGTAGGTTAGAAGTGTTTTACCATAATGTATTGAAGTAATTAAGTATTTTACCATAATGTATTGTCTGTATGTGTGTCCCTTCAGGCTGTGACCCTCCAGCATCACCATCATACCTGGTGTGTCCAGTACGTCCACGTCACTGATCTGCGCGCCTGATGAACCGGACCATCGCTGACAACTACACTGTAAACTGTTACTCTAGCTGTCATCTACACCTCAAGGACCACCCCACCCCACCTCCTACAACTAATACACTGTAAACTGATGTTTAGTTGTCATCTACACCTCAAGGACCACCCCACCCCACCTCCTTACTACTAATCGGGCAGAAACCTTGTATCTTCATATTTCAACTTTTTATGTTTTTGTCAAAAATGTATGGCCTACTTCATCATGCAAGAGTGTCATACAAAAGTAGTGAAAATAGCAGATCTACAAGCTCACAACGTGTCACAGTGAGACGCGTTGTGAGCTTGCAGATCGGCTATTTTCACCATTTTAACATAATAATGAAAAAGGAACAGTTTTGTACATGCAACAAAACTAAAGAAAACACACATTTCCAAAGGTCTGTAATTATGCAATAGACCATCATCAATCAATAATAGGATCAATGTAAATGTCTGGGTGTATTTGTCCTTGAGGTGCACATTGTTTACAGTGATAAATGCATATCGCTTATTGCTTGAATGAATAAATCTTTGAATTGCAGTTGTGTACCAGAGGTTCTCATTCATTTTACATGGAGCCTCTTCTTATTACAGTACATCTGATTTGCTGAATTGAATCTACCAACAACCCAAAGGCTCTACACATTGGGTGCCAAAAACGTATATATACGTTTTTGCAAATACACCCTCTGAGTGCCAAAAACGTATATTTACGTTTTTGGAAAAAATATATTTTTTTTTTATTATTTTTTTTATTATTATTTTTTTTTTTCCTTCACAGCACCAGGAGATATCATTTTCCAATTTAGAATCCAATCCACTTCCTGGTTAACTTATGGCTTCAAAAGCCTGTATCTCGGCTCCTGTGTACTTTTTTTTTTTACAATGTAATTTTGACTATTTTCAACTGGCTGCAACTATGGAACGGATTACCGAATGTTTTTAATTTTTTCCCCCCGATTGTACGAGACCTCTATGTGTGTAATGAGGGGATCACCGTGAGGACGGTGATCACTGAAAATATTTTGTGACTACTTGAAAAAGGTTCAAAAATGGTAAAAGATCCCGGCACTCAACGTATCATATTTTAACAAACCTCTGGCACCCCAAGTGTTAAGAGACACCCACACTTTCTCTACAGAGTTGATTCCATGTTTATTTAAATGTGAACTTTAGGAGAATATTATTTAGGCTAATTGCCTCGTAGGCTATCAAGGTGAGAGAAAAGGAGACCATGGAGTAGAGCTTAATAGAGTTGATCAAACATAAACATCCTAGTAGTTTAGACTGAAGGGTCTTACTATACTATCATTTAAATAAAATGCAATAGACCGCCGAAGTCTGACGTCATTTACACATCCTTTGTTTGTCTACCTGGTTCGCAGTTTTCCACCCCCGTTCTGAATCCCATAGACGTATTTAATATCGCGTCAAATAAGAACTGTGTTCCAAAAATAAACAAATGACCCTGGCGGGTTGACTCTTATGGATATGAAGCATCAACTGACGGTGAGAAAACGCTAATGTTACTTCCGCCGAATTAGTTACATTTTCGCCAGAAACAGACTGTATCAAATATAAGTGACTGACTATCATAAACGATACAGAACCTCCTCCCTGACAATAACGCCGACACGCTGTGTTTATTTTTGGACCACAATTCTTATATGAGACGATTCTAAGATGACCCAATGTTATTCTCCATAGAGAAATTACTTCCGCAAACCTGGGGATGAACAAGTGACATCAGGACTTCGGTGCTCTATACAGACACATTGTGATCCTCCAAACATTTTGAACAGCCAACATACCATGTGATTTAATGTATATGCATGCTATTCAGAGTCACCAGCAGAGGGCAGTGTAGACTGAGGTGGCCACTTAATGTTTTATAACAGTCACCATCATTCTTACTGATTATCTATCATGAGCAGTGGTGGAAAAAATACTCACATTTGTTACTTAAGTAAAAGTATCAATACCGCAATGTAGATATACTTTGTTACAAGTAGAGATCCTGTACTCAAAATGTACTTGCATAAAAGTACAAAAGTATCGGCATCAAAATATACTTTAAGTACCAAAACTAAAAGTACCCATTGTGCAAAATTCTACACAACTTCACCTACACTTCAAGTGACGATAAACCAATAAAACCATTTCAAAACCACAGCGTACATCATCTTCATACACAAGGTAAGTAGGCCTATTCTTCATATTTTTAGCAACACAACTCCTTGTATGGACAGTATACAGATTCATTCAACATGTCAACTCCCCTGTCAAGTGGTACGCTCCAATTACCTTCCCCTCCCTATAAGAGGAGCACTGGGGTCATGTGACCAGACCAAAACAGGAAGTGGCAAGTATGTGTTTGTTTAGCACTGAGCTTTGAACCTCTGTTAAATTAAATAAATGTGTATGTTTCAAACCACTATTGCCTGTGTGTCATCTGTAACCTGAAGGAAATGAAATGAATATGAAATGAAATATGGGGAGAGCCGCCACGATTGTAACGCTTCATGGTTGTAACATGCAGGTTTTCTCTTGATTGGTCAATGCCATCATAACGTCATCACATCAGTATGTGACCAGTGTTGTAATGAACCTGCCCAGGAAGTATATAGTATTTTCATCCAGGCTAGAGAAAGTTATCGCAGAAAAACTGATTTATCTCAAAGTTGGTAAAAAAAAATCCCCTTGAGTATCTTCGGTCTACAAAGCTTTCCTTTAATGTTGCTGAGCTAAAATCCACATGGCTTTCTGCATGTATCTGTTCTTCATCAGTTTACATCGTTTTGTTCTGTAAACAAAGCCAAGGCAGTGGAGCGCAGAGCGGCCCGATTGTAACACACATCTGTTTAGGTGTAATCAATGGATTTTCCCATGGAATTAACTCAAACTGCCATCCGGTAAGATTTAATAAATTCCTTCTATTTGATACATTATCTTATCACATCCTTGGTATGAAAACAATGTAAAACAGTTGCTTGAAATAAATATAATTTATTTAAAGGAGAGTTCCAGTCATTTTAGGTGTTTGCTTTGATGTGTCGCTAATCACTCACCAACATACCAGGGGCAGTTGACTTTTTTCATAGAAGCCCCTGTTGTCCATTGTGGAGACCCCTTCCACTGGCATAATGGAGTAATAGTTGGGTCATCTGTGGCACTTCCGTGACCGTGGAGAGCGAAGGTCCGTTTCTCAATGGATTTGTCATCTAGGAGGGTTATTAAACAAATGTAGCCGGGGTGTCTTTTTAAAAGGGGCAGGGAAAATTTGTGAGAGACCAAAATCCAAAATGGCTGCCGTGAAAATGAACTTTTTAATGGTTTGACCTACAAAGATGCACAATACGTGGTTTCAGAGCTTAGTTTGGTCAAGGAATACATATTTGGTGTTTATATAATGATTTGACCTATTGTTGACCTTCAAATGCAAAATGGCTGCCAATTATGAGCTCCAAAGGGTTTTTTTTTGTTTCCAAAATCGTCACAGAGCCTTCTTATTAGGCTCTAATGAAAGTTCTGCTCGTGATGAGTTGAATAATATACAGTATAAGTACACAGAAGTCATCTCTGAGGTCAATAAAGTCAATGTTTGTGTGTAAACAACAGTTACTGATTTGCAGTTTCCCATTAAATAGTGTAGGCTACTGAGAATAATATGGTGTCCAGTTCATCACATCACATTTTCATAATGAACCAAAAATAAATGAGCACTATAGCCTAACATAAAATAGTATTCTGTATGCAAAGCTAGAAAGGTTAGTTTCTTGAGGTAAATTTAAAGGTCAACTCATTTGTCACCCTTATTTTGTAGTATTGCTCCCAGTGTTTCCTGTCTGCCTACTTACTTTTACCTGCCTTGTCTAACCAGTCTTGTGATTTTGTCAGTGTTTCCACCTGTGTCCTCCTAGTCCCCCAGCCTATCCCAGTGTTGATTGTCAGTTGAGTTCACCTGTGTCCTGTTAATCCCTGTATATTTAAGCCCTGTGTTTGCACTGTGGTCTTGTTGGTCTGTAGTCATGTGAGGTGAGGTTTTTAGTTGTTGTTCTTTGTGCTCAAGAATATTGGACATTAGAGTGTCTGCCATTCCAGATCCCTTGAATCGCTTGTAGATGGCATAGATGTAGGACATCAGCTGGTGGAAAGGTACGAGGATTGGGAGGATGTCCTTGAACATTTCTGGATTCTCCGCCTTGAGCTGAGTGAGCGTCTTGTAGGTGGGCAGGTCACCAACAAGAAAGGAGAATGGAATATTCTTCTGCCGCATGGCCTCCACATGTTTCACCATGATGTCATTCACCACTGACTTGCTTGGAGGTTCATTGTATGTTGTGTGGTAATAAGGCTTGCTCTTGTTGGGTGGTGGATGACAGCAGGACTGGGCACCACTGTATCCTGGAACTCGCTGCTCTTCAGGTGGTGGTCTTGTGCCATGATTGTCTACACGAGACAGTGCATGTATTACAGAGCGAGCACGCTGCGGAGCTGACCCATCCACTGGTGGATCTACCCTGGGACAAGCAGGTGACTCACTCTTGCTACCAGGGGGGCATCTGTACTGGCAAACCTTTGTCAGTTCTGCACACTTCTGCTTTAGCTGTGCAGAGATTTCCTTCTTCTTGGTGAGCGTTTCAGCAGTCTCTTCGCCTGGTTTCTTTTCATAGCTCTCTGGCTGCATGTACATGACATTTGTTCGATGGACTCCTGTAGAGTCACCTGTCAATCTTGAAGTTGTCATTGTCGATGATCACGATAGCTGGCTTGCTGTCTGCGATCTCGTGTGGGCAGGTTGCTGATGCCTCCACATCCATCAGAGCCCAATGGTCAAAGAGGAGCAGTGTGTCGGCATAGCTGATGCAGACACCCCTCTTGTGCAGAGTGTATACCAGATCTTTACTCCTTGTCATGCCATGGACATTTACTCCCAGGTTGATAACAGAGCTCCGCAGCCTGCTCGCTCTGTAATACATGCACTGTCTCGTGTAGACAATCATGGCACAAGACCACCACCTGAAGAGCAGCGAGTTCCAGGATACAGTGGTGCCCAGTCCTGCTGTCATCCACCACCCAACAAGAGCAAGCCTAATTACCACACAACATACAATGAACCTTCAAGCAAGTCAGTGGTGAATGACATAATGGTGAAACATGTGGAGGCCATGCGGCAGAAGAATATTCCATTCTCCTTTCTTGTTGGTGACCTGCCCACCTACAAGACGCTCACTCAGCTCAAGGCGGAGAATCCAGAAATGTTCAAGGACATCCTCCCAATCCTCGTACCTTTCCACCAGCTGATGTCCTACATCTATGCCATCTACAAGCTTTCGAGGGCTCTGGAATGGCAGACACTCTGGTTACAGCAGGGGCAGTAGTGGAGGGGTTGGTAGACCAAGCACTACGAGGAAAGCACTACAGACGGGGCGTGCGGTGCATCCTGCTCTGGAGAGAGGTTCTCATCCAAAATCACTTGTCCAAGATTCTTGAGCACAAAGAACAACGACTAAAAACCTCACATGACAAAGGTCTACAGACCAACAAGAACACAATGCAAACACAGGGCTTAAATAGACAGGGATTAACAGGACACAGGTGAACTCAACAGACAATCAACACTGGGATAGGCTGGGGGACTAGGACGACACAGGTGGAAACACTGACAAAATTACAAGACTGGTTAAGGCAGGTAAAAGTAAGTAGACAGACAGGGAACACTGGGAGCAATACTACAAAATAAGGGTGACAAATGAGACCTTTAAATTCACCTCAAGCAACTAACCTTTCTAGCTTTGCATACAGAATACTATTTTATGTTAGGCTATAGTTCTCATTTATTTTTGGTTCACTATGAAAATGTGATGTGATGAACTGGACACCATATTCTCAGTAGCCTACACTATTTAATGGGAAACTGCAAATCAGTAACTGTTGTTTACACACATACATTGACTTTATTGACCTCAGAGATTACTTCTGTATACTATATATTCAACTCATCATGAGCAGAACTTTCATTAGAGCCTAAAAAAAGCCTGATTTTGGAAGAAAAAAAACCTTTTGGAGCTCAAAATTGGCAGCCATTTAGCATTTGAAGGTCAACAATAGGTCAAATCATTTTATAAACACCAAATAGGTATTCCTTGACCAAAATATGCTCTGAAACCATGTATTGTGCATCTTTGTAGGTCAAACCATTAAAGAGTTCATTTTCACGGCAGCCATTTTGGATTTTGGTCTCTCACACATTTTCCCCGCCCCTTTTAAAAAGACACCCCGGCTAAATTTGTTTAATAACCCTCCTAGATGACAAATCCATTGAGAAACGGACCTTCGCTCTCCACGGTCACGGAAGTGCCACAGATGACCCAACTATATGTTGTAATAATTTGGAGCTTTAGTGTATTTATTTTACTCTAGTCCATTGTTGCCATTATTCCAATCTAGGGGGCTGATTTTCAGCCATTTTGGGCCAAGGAGTGCTGCTTTTTTTCTCCTACCTTTCAGTACACAGTAGGTTGTGACATTTTCTATGTATGAAATATAAGCTTTTAGCTAAATGTACTATGTGTATGTTTCATTGTGCTGGGCACCAATCACTTCAGTAGAAGCGTTTTCTTTCTACATTAAATGATAAAAATTCAAACATGAGTACACTAAGGCACCAATACTTGTTTCAGATGTTAGGTACATGTATTTATGACATTTGAGAAAGATTTTGTGTTGCCAAAATCAGTTTTCAATATTTTACAAGCAAAAATAGCAGCACAAAATTTTCGTTTTTTGGTTATTCACTTTAATATACATTTCTGGCTTGTGAAAAAATACTGCAGGATTTTGTGCGGAGGTATTTTAACCCAAAGTCCACAAGGGTATTGTCTATGCAAAAATGCATTGAAAAAGTTGATCCAAGACGTGGGAACGGAATTCATTTTCTAGGCACTTTTTGGAGGGTCACCACACGGCCTATAGCCACCGTTTCAATATACAATAGTTTGTTAAAGGCTTTTTGGGGTGAAATTCATGGAGTGGGTGTTGTGAAACATTTGCCACTCACAAAAGATATACAATTTAACTTTAGTTTTGTTGAAAAAGTTACCTAGTATTACTTTAAGTACATTTTGAATACCGGAATTTTACTTGTAACAGAGTATTTCTTGATTGTTACTTTTACTTAAGTAAAACATGTGAATACTTTCTCCACCACTGGCCAATCCACAAAGCCAATCAGGAAATAAAGCCTCACGCTATATAAGCTCACCACTGTCCTGTTGACATGCTCTAGGCAGTACTACTTTATCAAGCTCACCACTGTCCTGTTGACATGCTCTAGGCAGTACTACTTTATCAAGCTCACCACTGTCCTGTTGGCATGCTTTAGGCAGTACTACTTTATCAAGCTCACCACTGTCCTGTTTGGCATGCTTTAGGCAGTACTACTTTATCAAGCTCACCACTGTCCTGTTGACATGCTCTAGGCAGTACTACTTTATCAAGCTCACCACTGTCCTGTTGACATGCTCTAGGCAGTACTACTTTATCAAGCTCACCACTGTCCTGTTGACATGCTTTAGGCAGTACTACTTTATCAAGCTCACCACTGTCCTGTTGACATGCTCTAGGCAGTACTACTTTATCAAGCTCACCACTGTCCTGTTTACATGCTCTAGGCCAGGGTTGTCAAACTCATGTGGGGTACTTGGTTACTTTAAGTAACTGTACTTGGTTACTTTAAGTAAATGCACTTGGTTACTTTAAGTCAATGTACTTGGTTACTTTAAGTAAATGTACTTGGTTACTTTAAATCAATGTACTTGGTTACTTTAAGTAAATGTACTTGGTTACTTTAAGTCAATGTACTTGGTTACTTTAAGTCAATGTACTTGGTTACTTTAAGTCAATGTACTTGGTTACTTTAAGTAAATGTACTTGGTTACTTTAAGTAAATGCACTTGGTTACTTTAAGTCAGGCTTGTCAAACTCGCGGCCCGCGGGCATTTTGCGGCCCGCGGAAAGGTCCATTGCGGCCCGCGAAGTGATTTGAAAAAACACCTTTTCATACTAGCTCTAATGGAAAAAAAACGAGAAAGAAAAAAAAAGACAAAAAAAACGACGGAGCCGGCAGGCAGTTATCCCCCCCAACCCCCCTTGCCTCTGACTGCGAAGGTCTAATAGTGGCCAAACTTGTTTTGTGAGAACAATGGCCAAGTCATGTCTAAACAATCAAGACAAGAGGAGATCAAGAAATAAATCTAATCACCCACGCTGGCACAAACATGTCAGTCTAAAAGTGTATAGATCCCTGCTAACCAGCGCTGCCCAGGGAAACAAGGACGAGGAATTTTATTGGCTCACTATTGGATACATCGTAACATCGCTTCTTTAAGGGGACCGTAAGGGTCCATTTGGTTCCATTTGTACGGGTGGTTGCGTCGTTGTGTTTACATGTGCGGTGGAATAACGGCCGTTACGAGTGAAACGCTCAAAAGTTTCACTCGTCCTCTGTCTCTGTTGACAATTTTAATAATCCAAATGATAATAATCTGTTTAGGAAACTCTTAAAAACGCGAATGAATGACTAGTGTCGCCTAGTGTGACATATTCAATGTGCGCTGTCTTCTCAGTCTATCGTTGCCGAAAATGGCTGTTCTACAAGCTCACAACGTGGTGCGAACAGACGCGGTGTGAGCTTGGAGATCGGCCATGTTTGGTGCGTGACACTGTTGTACGATGAAGTATAAATTGCGCTTTTAAAGTGACAGTACACACATTAACCAGTTAACAGTTTCTTCAATATTATTTTCCAAAAGTAAAAAGGTCACTTAAAATGTAGTGCAAGTGATACATTTTGGCTAAAACAAAGACAAAAGAATAGAAAAAATAAATATGCATTTTTTGTTTATAAAGAGCTGAAGAGACATGGAGATTTTATAGTAATTATTATATTATGAAAGTTACTACTGCTCAGAACCTGGTCCCTGATGTTGACAGGTCAGTTAAAGCAAAGAGATGTCAGGTACATCATTTTTTTGTAAAAAAAAAAAAAAAGAAAATTATGTTGTTTTGACCTGAGCTTTTACTGTTAGGGTTATTTCTTTTCTATTCTAAAACCGGAAAAAAAGCATTGAGTGTCATTATTTTGATTCATTGACATTTTCTGAATTTTCGTTATTGTTCAATAAAAACGACTGAACTGAGTTCATTGTCTGAGTTGCATTGCTGATAGTAGGCCTCAAAAAAAATAATGTTGTGTACTGTAGCTATTTACTGAAAATATTTATCATTTTTTTATAATCCATCCATCGATTCTTCAAACGCTTATCCGGAGCCGGGTCGCGGGGGCAACAGATCCCGAGGCGTTCCCAGGCCAGTGTGGAGATGTAATCCCCCCATCTGGTCCTTGGTCTGCCCCGGGGTCTCCTTCCAGTGGGATGTGCAATTAATTAATTCATAATTAATTTGTATATAATCTTCATAACAACAGTGATATGCTGTAGTTATAGCAGTGACTGAGACAACAGACTGAAAAACAATGATGTATAACTGAATGTGCATGAGCGTGCATGCGTGTCTCCGTGTCTGCGTGCCCAGTCTGCCCACCTCAAGTCACCATTTGACCAATCTTGCCCGGACACCAAAATGAGTTTGACACCCCTGCTTTAAGTAAATGTACTTGGTTACTTTAAGTAAACGTAGGGGAGAACCGGGTAGGTTGACGCACGTTTTATTAATTCACTCCCTGCGCCGAGATTAAGTCATCTTAAGTAACCATACGTGTTTGCGAACAAGGCACACTTGTCCTCTCTCATTACCTGCAGTAATTTTTAATTTTGGTAAAAGAATTCGGGCGCAATCGCTTAATAAAGTGACTCGCGCTAACTTCCGCAAATGCGAGACGGTCGGGACAAACGGCGCATCTATGAGGGACAGTTGACGCGCAGCGCGTCAACTGTCCCCCAGGCCGCGCTGTTCGCCCCGCATAGTTATATAAAACATCCTAAATGAGCCATTAGGTCATATTTCTGCAATCTAACGCTCATTGATGATTCAGTAGAGTCCTCTGAAAAATTACCATGCCTATTTTCATTGACATCTATCATGTTAATGTCGACATTGTCTATATCCTCACCTCATATTTGTCTAGAGTTCTCACATCCACTCCATATCCAGGTGAAACTGGAGCCAAGTTGGTTCATTACATCAATGTCAGTTGTAGCCTAAGTCATTGGTTCTCAACATGAGGTCCGGGGACCACCAAAGGCCATTATCAATAGGCCTACATTGATAATTAAACATGTCAGAATTAAGTTAACACAATTAGACTAGATTAGGAGAATGGTTTTCTGATTACTTATCTCTACCAGCAATAGGCTTAGGCCGGAGATAGAATGGTCATAGACTGACAAACACATAGGCTAACAATTATATTCTCATAGGCAGACAAAATGTAGGCTAATCAAATGGCGGTCCAGACTAACTCCTTCATATGAATTAAAATGTTGAATAATTTTATTCACAACATAAAATGTAAACATGCTAGCCTACTGAACATGTGTAGGCTAGTGCAGTGCAAATAATTAAAGTGCAATAGGCTAGTAGCCTATAACCTGGAACCTTATGTAACAAAGATAAAGATACAACAAAATATAGTCATGGTTTAACCCATTAAGGTGGAACACATCTATGTCGCTTTTTGATTTGAGCTAAAAAGCATTATTTTACACTTTGGCTATACAAAAATAGCAGATCCAGAGGAGCAGATAGTGCTGGCTGTCAGTCGGACACAAGGTAAAAAAAATAAAAGGAAACACATGGAAAAAGTGGTTATCAGCTTAACGTATGAATGAATGAACCATTGTAAAGCGCTTTGAGCACTTGGAAAAGCGCTATAAAAATGCAATTCATTATTATTATTATTATTATTAATCAAACTCCTCACATTTGCGGCAGACATAAAGCTGCTCTTGATCTGTGCAGGCTTCATGTGCCCACTCTCCACAGACAGTGCACTTTACCCAAGTCTCCTCTGGCCTACTCAGGAAGTCCCTTTCACCGCAGAAAGCCCATGCTGCATCAGCGTCATCTTTATTGGACGGCGTGGCAGACTTTTTGCCTACCGTAGAAGGCACAGCAGACCTTTTGCCCGCCTTAGAAGGCACAGACCTTTTGCTCACCCTAGAAGGCACAGCAGCCTTGGGGGCAGCCTTGGAGGAAGCTCTGGGGACCGCCTTGGAAGCAGCCTTGGGGGTGGCCATGGGAAGGTTCAGTTTTCTTTTTGCCATCGAGACACGCTTTTCCTCTTCCAATGCTGCTTTCACAGGGGTGTCTGTTAGAATGGCGGTGGTCCTTTTTCTTCCCCGTGTCTGTGTCGTCCTAGGTCCAGCCTTGGGTAATGGTCGGATCAACTCCGGACTGAAACTGGTGCAAGGCCCAACGTTGCCTTGAGCTGTTGGCAGTCACAGGCCTCAGCAGCTGCTCACAGGCCTCAGCAGCACTCAGCAGTGCTGGTCTGGTCTGGTTGACCCGCACGGTGGCAGTTTGAGGCTGCGCCGTAGCGCGGACCTCGGCGATGACCACCTGAGGAGCGCCAAGTTCAACATGGGCAGTGTGGACAGGAGTGGCAGTGTGGAGAGGAGTGGCAGTGTGGAGAGGAGTCAGAGTGTGGAAAGGAGTCAGAGGAGTGAGAGCGTGGAGAGGAGTGGCGGCCTGGATACCGGTCACAGCGTGGAGAGGAGTCGGAGTCAAAGCCTGGAGAGGAGTGGCGGCCTGGATACTGGTCACAGCGTGGAGAGGAGTCGGAGTCAAAGCCTGGAGAGGAGTGGCGGCCTGGATACCGGTCACAGCGTGGAGAGGAGTCGGAGGGGTCACTGCGTGGAGAGGGGTCACACCGTGGAGAGGAGTCGGAGGAGTCAAAGCGTGGAGAGGAGTGGCGGCCTGGATACCGGTCACAGCGTGGAGAGGAGTCAGAGGGGTCACAGGGTGGAGAGGGGTCACACCGTGGAGAGGAGTGGCGGCGTGGATACTGGTCGCGGCGTGGAGAGGAGTCAGAGGGGTCACAGGGTGGACAGGAGACTGAGCAGTCCCGGCCAGAGGCTCCGGAGCCTCAGGCCTCAGCACCACCAGCTCCGGAGCAGGTGGTGCTGGCCTGTCTGTCACGTACGCCGGTGCGAAATCTGTGTCACCGAAGATGTTGCGATTGAACGGCCAAATCCCCGTGCATCTGAAGCCGGCCATGATGTTGGATGGCGTTGCCGCAGATGGCAACGCTGTTCTTACAATCCCTGGGACAACAAACAAACATACAAACAGAAAAAGAGAAATGATTTAGCCTGGTTTGATATGTATTCCAGCTGAAAATGTAAGTGCTTTATGTTGTGGGTTTTGAGTTAATTCGGTTTTGTGTCATTGTAGCTATACTTTGAGTTAATTTGTTATAGTTTTGTACAATGTTGCTTTGTGATAGTGAACCTGTTGGTTTTGTATTTCAGATCATAGGCTACTCATATCAGTAAAGTCAGACAACTGTACCAAGGTAGCTCTCAACTACATTACAAATCATAGGCCTACCTGGCAAATCGTAGATGGACATCGTCTTGCCCGGATTCCTGTTCCTCCATTGGTCCATTGCAGTGTTTATGAACCTCTTCAATGGGCCGTACACGCTGCGATCTAAGGGCTGCAGCTTGGGGGAGCAGTGGGGGGGGGGGAGGACAGCAGCACCACTCCATTTTCCCTACAATAATCAATGCCCTCCAAGGAGAGATGAGAGACATGATTATCCAGCAGGAGAAGGAATTTCGATTCCCTGGTTGCTCTCGTGTGGAGCACAAAGTGCTTCAGGTAAATCAGAAAGTCCTTCTCCTGCATCCACCCAGATCCACTGCACGACCCGATGCAGCCTGTGGCCCGTCCCGCACAAAGTGGTCCTTGAAATTATTCCGGGGGAAGACAAAATGAGGTGGGATGCTGTTGCCCTGGGCACTGACCGCAAAGGCCATTGTGACCAGGGTCCCCCTCTCCGCAGAGGTCATGGCCCCGACCTGCTTCCGTCCCCTGCTGGCAATTACCCTGTCCGGTACCTTTCATCAACCAGAAAGAAATGTAGGATTAGGCTACAGTGTGAAATGTTTTGTTAAATTACAGTGTGAAATATTTTGTTATAATGTTGAGGATGGAAATAAACTAAAGTAGGCTAAATACCTGAACAGTGACGGTGCTGGTCTCGTCAACGTTCCAGATGTCTTTTGCTTGGAACATGTTCAGGTCGAGGACCTTCAAAACAAATCAAATCAAATGTATTTGTAAAGCACATTTAAAACAACTTGCATTGCAGGCCCTACCAAAGTGCTTCACAGGTCAAAATACATTACGAAACAGGCAGTAGGCCTAGGCCTAATAATAATAATAAAAATTAAACACACAACACAGATATAGGCTACTTAAGACAGTAGGGGGAATGGAAAAGAAAACATTACAAATAGCAAGGCAAAGCCTTCATTATCATCATTAAAGTGCAAGTTCATCAAGGGGATTCAAAGGCGTGTGAATAGCTATAAAAGGGTTTTAAGCCTGGTTTTAAAAGACTTAACAGAGGGGGCACACCTTGGACAGGTTGTCGAAGAACTTCCCCACGTTGACTGGGTTGAAGCTGGTCGCTCGAGAGAGGCTGGTGGGCTGAGGACGTCTGTTGGACAGCGTCCTGTTGCGCTCCAGGAAGCCGGTCATCCAGTCCTTCCCGGCCATCTCTCTCACAGCCCAGACCTCTGGGAACGTACAGCCATAGGCCCTGGCCAGCTGAAAGGCAAGCCTACGAACCTGATGGCATCAAAAGTGAATTATTAGAAGTTGGTTCAATTTCAGTGATAGTCACAAATCCATGTAGCCTATCTTTATTTTTTACACATTAGCCTATTATAATAATAGCCTAATAGGCTAATAATAATAATAAATAATAGCTTGAATTGATATAGTGCCTTTCAAGACGCTTTACAAAACCAACAGACAAACAACCAAACAAAACAACTAGGCCTAAATGCCATAAGCCTGAGTGAATAGGTGTCTTTTGAAGGCAGCCTTAAAAGAGTCCAGTGTTGGAGCATAAAATAGCCTAGGCTAGCCTACTCCTAATAGGCCAATGTAGCCTATTTGTAGGCTATAAGTTGCCAA
Organism: Gymnoscopelus braueri; assembly: GCF_963280865.1. Taxonomy (NCBI): domain Eukaryota; kingdom Metazoa; phylum Chordata; class Actinopteri; order Myctophiformes; family Myctophidae; genus Gymnoscopelus; species Gymnoscopelus braueri. The sequence goes on from NC_137611.1 coordinate 1,774,592, forward strand.
AACTGGAATAAAACCAAGTAAAACAAAGGGTGAATTAATTCACATTTTAATGAACTAGGCTAGGCCTATAGCCTAATATCCAACATATTTGAACAATTATATAGGCCAGGGGTCTTCAACGTTTTCAGGCCAAGGACCCCCTAGCTGCAAGAGAGATGAAGCAGGGACCCCCTACTCTATATTGTATGAAATTGTGTTTCAATTGTGTTTTTTTTACTTAGTCTGCTCTTTTTTCCCTCTACACCTATAGCCTCTTTGCCAAAAATAGCCGATCTACAAGCTCTCAACGCCTCGCAGCACGAGGCGTTGAGAGCTTGTAGATCTGCTATTTTTGGCTAATGTTCCCTTCAGAAAAGGAATTCTATAGGGTTGTGGTTAATGTAAAAAAAAAAAATCATATCACACAAAATCATATCACACAAAGATTTGGCGGACCCCCTATAGTAGCACTTGTTCAAACTGTTTATAATTGTGCATAAGGTAGCCTACATAGACTAAGCCTATGACATAGTTTATGGACTTTGATTGATTGATTGACATTTTTATTAGTCAAAAGAATGTAAAACAACACAGTTACATTTATAATGCTTTTGTCTAAAAGGTCCGGCCAAAAAAGTCCTTGCGGACTTGTTTCCGTTGGGGTCCTTGAGTTAATTTCATAGACATATATAGTAGCAACCAAACAGTTCAAAAATCAACATGAAAATACAGATAATACATTAAAAAAATACCACTATGTACAAAAAAAGCATTTACAAAATATATGTACAAAAAAAAAGGGGGGGGGGGAAGCATGGAAAAATATAAATTATATACCAAAAAAAAGCATGAGGAAATACAAAATATGTACAAAAAGAGGAGGGGGGGGGGTCGTCTGTCTACAGGGAAACTGGTACTAGCTCCTCTTTCGGCCTCCAGAAAGATGGGTTTTTAGGGCTGTTTTGAATGAGCCCAGCGAACTGCATTTTTTGAGGGATGGGGTTAGACTATTCCATTCCTTAGTGGCTGTGCTATAGAAGGAGAATTTTTGTCCATGTTTGTTTTATGGGTGGGTGGTACCAGATTGTTGTTTACGCTCCCTCTAGTTTCGTGGCTGTGGGTGTCACTAACTTTTTCGAGGTATTTATACAGATATGCGGGTATAGGGGGCATATCGGGCAAATCTGCATTTACAATTTTGAAGACCAGACCCATTTTTTGTTCTTTAACCCTGTATTCCACCCTGAGCCAGCCTAGGCTGGCAAAGTGAGTGGGAGAGAGGTGGGTCATGGGCCCCAGTCCGAGAAGTAGTCGGATCAGTTTGTTTTGGGAGGTTTGAAGCTTAGTCTGCAGTGACACTGAGGTGTTGGAGTACCAAGAGGAGCTAGCATAGTCAAAAAGGGGCTGTATCAGGGCCCCTGAGAGGGTCCTGAGGGCCTGAGGGTTGACAAAAGAGGAAACTCTGCCCATAAATCTGGTTCTCTGGTTTACTCCTTTGACCACCTTTGTTGCCATGCTTTCACCTGTCAGGTATTTGTCAAGAATACATCCCAAATAGGTAATCTCTTCTTTGCTAGTGATGATTGTGTCATCGACTTTGACCTTGAAGTCATTTACCTTCATTTTACTGAGGGAATGTCTGGTCCCAAATAGGATGGATTCAGTTTCCCCAAGGTGTAGAGACAGTTTGTTATCGGTCAGCCAGGTACGGATTTTTGAGAGTTCAGAGCTGAGAGCTTCCTCAACTTGCAACTTGTCCTCACCCGAGATCAGGAGTGCCGAGTCATCAGCGAACAGGAACAGTTTGCAGTTACAGGCAGCATTCATGTCGTTAATGTATAGAAGGAACAGTAACGGCCCTAGAATGCTGCCTTGAGGAACCCTGCAGCTCACCGGGAGGGATGAGGACATGGTTCCGTTGATGTCAACCACTTGTTCTCTACCCTCCAGGTAAGATCTCATCCAATTTAGTGATCAATAGTGAGCAATCAAAACCATGGACCATGGACCATATAGTGTGTGTGGGGGGTCCCTGCTTCATCTCTCTCTCAGCTAGGGGGTCCTTGGCCTGAAAAACGTTGAAGACCCCTGTTCTAGTGTAAAGACAAGGTGTTAACTTCTAATGTGAAGGCAAGATGGTAACTTTCAGTGTAAAGTCAAGATGTTCAACTTCCGGTGTAAAATCACCAGTTTCACCATGTACTGTGTATCACAATATACTGTACTGATATACTGTCTTATCATGTGTCTCCCATGTTGTCCCTTTCTCTCTCTGTCCCTGCTTCACCCAGTCACTGATCCTCCTAGCGTGCGTGGGGGCGTTGGGTTTGGCTCTGAGCCTCCTGCTGCTGGCTGGGTACCTGTGCTGTCTGTGCTGCTGCCGCAGGGATGCGGCCGACGAGACCAAGAGACCCCATGGCTGCTGTGTCACCTGGGTCGCTGTCATCACGGGCCTCATCTGGTAGGTCTCTGTGCTCGTCTGTCTTGTAGCCCAGAAATGCAAGGGAGAGTCCCAACAGAGTCCTCCTCTCTTGTGCGTCTTTGTTTCAGACTAAAATGAATAAACAATATTGCAATTTAATTGCTGATTAATTATGTTAAATTGTTAATTTTCTACCAATTTAGCCGTTGTGCCAATGGCCAATTCCCCCCCATGCAGTCCCTGTCACTGCTGTCCGCTACTGGTTTGTCTTGGTGAGGGTATATGTAGACCTTAAGCACTTGCCTCCTCAGATTCACGTCCGCTTCTTTTTACCTGACAGTGATGAGTTTCACCAGGAGGACCACGGTATTCTACCCAGTTCACGATTATGTCATTTTACTTAACGATTAATTGTTGTTCAAATAATTGCGATTAACGATTTAATGTCTGTTTAATGTTTCTGTAGTTGAACGTTGGAACATTATAAATACAAATTACATTTCTGTTAGGCTTTTAGATTTCGTAAACAAAATGTGCACAGGGCAGATATGATAACTTACATAATGTAATAACTTTATACTTTATACTATAACTTTATACTATACTATACTTAAAACATGAATAGTGGACATAGCCGATCTACAAGCTCAAAACGCGTCACAATGTGACGCATTTGAATTTGTATAGATCTGCTATTTCCACTATTCTCAAAAATGGAAACCATGGAAACATGGAAACCACTATGACGATTATGCAAGTTGTGATCAAATAATTGTGATTAAGCGATTGTGACAGAGATCGTCCTTCCCACCACGCTTCACACACACACAATCATGTTGGTTGGAAGAACGCCCTACCAAGCGAATCAATCCCCAGGCTCCAGGTGGGAAAGAATTGTACCCCTGCCTGCACCACTTGGATGCCGTTGTTGGTGTACATGTCATGGCCTTGACCTGGTTACAGACTAAACGGTGATGTAGTCTGTGTTTGTGTACCGAAGGCTCAGAGGTTGGCCCACACTGTGAACATATTGACAGGAAATCCTTTCAGTCTCTCTCTGCATGCGCGTGTTGTGCTAACAGCTTGCAGGTTTGCCTCGCTGATCACAGCACCGAGCGCTGACTTTATGCTATCAAAACACATGGTCACTTGCTGGTCACGGCATGTTTCGCCGGTAGATTGATTATCCGGGGTCACTTTAACGAGGCACATAAAATTGTCAAAGGCAAAGGGCGATCAAAGCGAACTCGATTATATGTGCAATAATTTAGCTCCATCTGCTGTTTATTTAACGCAGGGTTCTTGTAATTGGATTGCCACATATACTCACCGTCAAATCTTTAGAATATAAATGATTTAAATAAGCATTTATTTATGGCAGACAGAAAAGTATAAGCATAATGATGATGCAGCCTGACCATCGTACTCTTGCTTAGTGAGAGAGCTAGTTGGGAGGCGTTCCTCTTGGGTTCTGTAGAACAGAAATGAAGGTAATTCAGTACAAATGATTCCTCCAAAGAGCTTGATTGAATCTTAATCTTGTGATCTAAGTGCTGGGTCTTAATTGAGTTATCTTGCTGTTAACATTCCAAACCCCCAGTTACAGTACAGAAAGAAGGCTTGTTGCAGTGTTAAGTGCCTGAGCATGATACCGCTTATCCACAGAGCAATATTAACTCTTCCCTTTCTACACACCTCTGGGTTTTTTTTGTCAAAGGAACGTGATATTTAAACACTTAAACCCACTATACTTGAGTTACCTCTGTATCTCACAACACGTCATGTTTTGTAGTGTGTTGTGAGCTTGTAGATCAGCTATTTTGGGTGAATGTTCCCCACCAGAATAGGGATGTTAGGGCTCAAGTGGTTAACGAACAAATAAAGCAACGCACACAGCCACACATTACTGATAAATGAGTATGTGATTGCACAGATAGCTTTTGGCTTCCTTCCTCTATTCGCTGGTGGAAAGCCTTAGTGATATTGATGCTTTTATGTCCTTGTGTAGTAACGAGTGTGGTATCAGGATGTACAGACACTGCAGGATGTTGTTTCTTTGAATAAACAACTCTCCTAGCTAGTTATCCAGCTGGTTCTCAACATCTGGGGTCTGGGGGACATTGAGGGGCCTCCAGGGGGTCCCCAGCTAAATGACTGATAGTTAGTTAGGAACCAACCAAACCGTGTTGGGGTCTGTAATTCAGAGTTCAACCCTAATGTCCGAGCTAAAAAATCATATACAATGGGGGACTGTTGCGGATTCAATTTTATCATAGATTTCATAGATAGCTTCATTGACTATCATCAGTGTTGTGTAAATTAATGTTTTTTGTTCATTTCAGACATTTAACCACTTAAACCTTCAATACTTAGACCTCGATTTGCTCCCTTTTCCCTCAAAACCTCTTTGCCGAAAATAGCCGATCTACAAGCACACACCGCCTCGCAGCGCGATGTGAGTTTGTAGATCTCCTATTTTCGGCTAATGTTTCCCTCAGAATAGGGATGGTAGGGTTCAAGTGGTTAATGTAAAAAAAAACATCCTATCACACAAGGATTTGGTGGACCCCCTATAGTAGCTCTGAGGACCCCCTAGGGGTCCCGGACCCCATGTTGAAGACCCCTGCACTAGAAGCTAACATCTTGTCTTTACAGTAGAATTTGTCCATTGCGAAGTCAAGATGTTAGCCAGTGGCCAAAACAACAGGCCTATTATCTGCTTAGGGTTAGTTCAGATTTTTTGAGTATTTTCTGTAGGAAATACTTACCATTAATGTAGTGGTTGCAAAGGTATTAATTGATTGCCCGAGTCCCGTGGTCAGAGTTATGGTCCGGTTCTGATAAATATGAAGTAGTTCCGGTAGATTAGTAGAATTGGTGGGGGCCGCTCATTAAAAATAAATAAATTTAAAAAACTAGCGTCATTTGTATTGTTGACCTATTTCTACCATATAGAGCAGGTTTCGTTCAATTTCGACCCCTCTGTCACATGGTACTATTTTTTGTGTCATATATTTTGTGCGTGAGTACGCTGCCGCGGCGCAGTGATTTTGGACACAAACATTAGTACCATGTGACAGAGGGGTCGAAATTTAACGAAACCTGCTCTATATGGTAGAAATAGGTCAACAATACAAATGATGCTAGTTTTTTAAATGAATTTATTTTTAATGAGCGGCCCCCACCAAATCTACTAATCTACCGGAACTACTTCATATTTATCAGAACCGGACCATAACTCTGACCACGGGACTCGGGCAATCAATTAATACCTTTGCAACCACTACATTAATGGTAAGTATTTCCTACAGAAAATACTCAAAAAATCTGAACTAACCCTACCATGAAAATCACTTTTTTCTTGTTTTTTTGTATTTTTTGGGGTCCCCAGTGTCTCTTGTACCCAAAAATTTTTTTTTTTTAAATTCAGTCATTCCTTCTCATTTCATGGATTTCCAGAATGGGCGTGTCTGAACAGGCGATCTCAGAATGGCAATGTTTATGATGTCATCAACATTTTTGATGGCAAACCCAATGTTAAATGAAAAGTGCCCGAATCGCTTCGAAACTTTTTCTACCCCCCTAAGTGGGGGTCTACGAACAAATACTTCGGGCTCGGATTTTGGCTCCGCCCCCCGGAAGTGGGTGAAACAGGCACCTCAAACACTTGGTGGAATTGTTCAAAAATGTTCAAAGTGTTTTTTTTTTCGATTTTGTATTTTTCTTAGATGCTTCTTTTTATGCAGAATTTTTCCTTTTTTTTAAATTTTTTTATTTATTTTTTTATTAACTGAATTTATTAACTGAACAGAATTGCTCAGTAGCCCCCCCCTGCCCAAGAGGACGTTTTGGTATTGCAGCTGAAAGTGCTGTATAAGCCAGAGACAATTGACTTGGGATGAGTATATCTGAGTGATGATTTAGGCTCAAACCTTTTGAAAAAGGTTTGAGGGACATACACCATATGATATTAAATATCAAATATTTTTTTTAAATTCATGGTGTAGATCCTTTAAGTGACACTGTGTATCTGTTCTGCGTGGTCATGAGGGGTTAGTGACCCCCCCCCCCCACACCCAACCCCACCACCCTGCAGTTCAACAACCAGCGTGAGAACAGCCCACCAGGATCAAGCAACACTCCTATGTAAAGATACTAGAAGTTCGGCCCGCTATGCGGGCCGAACGTCTAGTGGGAGTCTTCCCAGTATATCTTTACATAAATACGTGTCCACTGTCAACAGGCATCCACTTCCCTGATTGGCCAACCCAACCCATCGGCTTTGTGGATTGGCCAGATTGTGCGTGTCGTTTGTGCGGTGTTAAATAAGTGCTAGCATGCGCGGTGGGACTCAACTTATTTACACAACTGGACTTTAACATTCATCTGTTTGTTTCTGCTTTATGAGATGTTGCGCTTCACAGTGTATCTGAACGGAGGACTACATAACAACCATGGTGCTTCTATTGCAGTGGGGAACAAAGTGTACTGCTTTGGATGTAACCGTTTCGGAAAGGAGTACGTCACCCATGATCAGATTAGTGTGTGTATCTTCAACACAGTGTCTTTATGCTGGATGAAGTTGCCTCCGGTGACAACTGGAAGAGGAGAGCGTTTGCCTGAGGTTCCCCCACTGTGCTGCGGGCACACAGCTGTGCTGATAGAGGGTATCGCCTACATCTGGGGGGGTAATGATGAGCAAACAAATAACTTTTACGACGTGGTTTATGCACTTGACGTCGACACCCACAGATGGTTCAAGCCCACGGTATCAGGGACCGCTCCAGCACCGAGGTGTGATCACTCAGCCTGTGTCCTCGGAAAGGTCATGTATATCTATGGAGGGTATCTTTATAAAAGTTATATACAAAAGGTATGGTCAGAGAGAGACTTAGTGTATAAGCTGGACACCACCACAATGGTCTGGTCTTCAATTAATGCCAGAGGCATTCGGGCATCTGACGCGGTACAATATAACTCTGCCACCGTCGTCGGAACAAAGATGTTTGTATTTGATGAGGGCAACGGATTTTTCAACAACAGCATCAGAATATTTGACATAGAGACCAACTGCTGGATGAACACACCTTCTGCACAGCCTCCAGAAAAACATATGTTGTATTATTCTTTTGCCTACAATGGAGAGCTGTGCATATTTGCCGTACAAAACTCAAAAAATTATCTGTTGAAGTTCAATCCAGAGACCTTGTCCTGGAGGAAGGTTGAGGCAAAGGGGAAAGGCCCAGGTTCATCTATTACAAGCATACGCTGCTGCATGGTGGGAGATCATATCATCACCTTTGGAGGATTCAACGGAGAAAATCCCTCTGATGAGCTATATATCTTAGATTTAAATCCTAGTCTGAAGACGTTATGCAAGCTAGCAGTTATTCAGTATGGTCTGGGGCAGTCAGAGCTCCCCCATGACACTAGGTGGGAACTGGCAGCCATGACTACCAACAGCAACTGATGACAACAGTCTCCACCAAGGTTTTTATAGTTTTCATTATTTATTTATTTTTCTTTTTTTCTCGATTTTAGTTTTTTTTCACGCGATTTTATCCCGCGATTCTTGTAACCCATTTTTGTTTCACCCGGTGCCAATTTCCTAAGTGATCCTGGGCGCTACACCAGCACTACACCAGTCTCCCACTAGGGAGGCCAGGGCCGAGCTCATCCTTCCTTCAATGCATGAGAGCCAACTGACCTTCTTGTCACCTGACAGGGGGGAGTTTCCCCGGTAGGACGTAGCGCCCCGGCTGTCATGGGGGAGGCGGTATAGCGACCAGGATTACTACATGTTTTTGTGAGGGTATTAACTACCCTAGGAGACACGGGGAGAACATGCAAACTCCACACAGAGTAGGCCCTTTCGCCAACCCCACCTAGGGTATGGGTGCTGATGACACGGAGGAGAAGACACGCCCCCAGCGCCCACAGCATCGAACCCAGGACCATCTAGCTGTGAGGCGACAGCGCTACCGACTGCGCCACCGTGCCCCTGCTCGATTTTAGTTTTAAAAATAGCTAAATTTTTTTAGCTAGTTTAGTTCAGTTTTTATTATTATAATTATATAAATATATATATATATATATATATATATATATATATATATATATATATATATATATATATATATATTCTTTTTTTTTTTTTTAGGGGCACGGTGGCGCAGTCGGTAGCGCTGTCGCCTCACAGCTAGAAGGTCCTGGGTTCGATTCCCGCCGGGGACGCTGTGGGCGCTGGGGGCGTGTCTTCTCCTCCGCGTCATCAGCGCCCATACCCTAGGTGGGGTTGGCGAAAGGGCCTACTCTGTGTGGAGTTTGCATGTTCTCCCCGTGTCTCCTAGGGTAGTTAATACCCTCACAAAAACATGTAGTAATCCTGGTCGCTATACCGCCTCCCCCATGACAGCCGGGGCGCCTGATGGAGGGGAAGGGAACTGGTTGGAATAACGTGTTCCTTCCACGCGCTACGTCCTACCAGGGAAACTCCCCCCTGTCGGGTGACAAAAAGGTCAGTTGGCTCTCATGCCTGAAGGAAGCATGAGCTCGGCCCTGGCCTCCCTACTGTGGGGGACTGGTGTAGTGCTGGTGTAGGGCGGGTGTAGCGCCCAGGATCACTTAGGAAATTGGCACTGGGTGAAAAAATGGGTTACAAAAATCGCGGGATAAAAAAATAATATATATATATATATATATATATATTTTTTTTTATCCCACGATTTTGTAACAACTATTTTTCACCCAGTGCCAATGCCTAAGCGTGTAATCCTGGGCGCTGCTCTCCCTCTGCCAGCCTGGGGAGAGCCCCGAACTCAGCTCATGCTTCCTTCAACACAGGAGTTAGCAGGCCGCTTCTTATCACCTGACAGTGGGGAGTTTCCCTGGTTAGACGTAGCACGTGGAAGGAACACGTTATTCCAACCAGTTCCCGGCTGACCAGGGGGAGGCAGTATAGAGGCCAGGATTACTGCATGTTTTGTGTGAGGGTACCTATCCTAGGGGACACAGAAAGGCCCTTTTGCCAATCCCACCTAGGCTATGGGCACTGATGACGCGGAGGAGAGACCACGCCCCCAGCACCCACAGCATCCCCGGCGGGAATCGAACCCAGGACCTTCTAGTAGAGCTCTTCAGAGGCCCCCTGATTCCGAAAATACCTGAGAGGACCCGAGACCCGTACGGGTCTGATCCGCTGCACTACTCAGGAGAGAAACGCAATGAAGTGCTGTTTAACTTGTGTGTGATGTTTTAGACTGACCTGGGATCAGGTTTAGTGCAGCAGCGATGTGAAAATGGCTGTGCATCTTGCGCGATCAACGGTGTTTACTTAAGTAAAAGTATCAATACTGCAATGTAGAAATCCGAATACGACACATGGACTACAAATTAACCGAGTGCAAGAACCTGTTCGTTCTGAAAATATACGAACTCTGAGACCGAAAAGTACTTTTGTCCCTCCGAGTTTTAATCACTCTGTAGCCACTTTTTGCAGACTTGTTGAACAAAATGTTTTTTCTGTTTTTCATGCTAACAAACAGTCGAAGGTTAAAGGGATATTTCACTTTCAAAAAAACTTTTGGTCATTTTATCATCTACTCAGGCCTTTGTGAGCCCCCCAGACAGTTTTTAAGTTGCTCGATTCAGTATTTATACATTTGATATTCATTTTATCAGACACGCCCATTCCTATACAAACCCATTGTAACTTCAAACTCCATTTTAACCATGTTAGATTCGTCGAAAACACCCGTCCTTGGTTCTGGTGACTCACCCTGCCCTCCTAATGCGTGAGGGGGCCGTGTTTTTCCGATAATTTTTTTCATTTATTTTATTTTATTTTTTTATTGTATTTTCTAAAAAATATATTTAAAATAAATGAAAACAGTAATTGAAAAATTACTCTCTTCATAAAATGACCAAAAGTTTTTTTGAAAGTGAAATATCCCTTTAACTCTAATGTAACTCCTCAAGAGAGGCTTGCTTTGGCTAATTTAGCTAAAGATGAGACAATTGTTATACGTAATGCTGACAAAGGTGGCGCGATAGTGTTGTTGAATAAATGTCTTACAGAGCTGAAATTACAAGACAGTTGAGTAATAGTGACTTTTATACACCTTTAAGCAGTGACCCTACTGCAAAGTTCGCACAAGAAATAGAGTTTTTTCTTAAGAGGGCACTGGACGACCAATTCATCTCAAAAAATGAATATGACTTCATGTTTCAAATACATCCTGTGCGACCTATTTTTTACTCTCTTCCTAAAATACATAAGAGTTTGGTTGAACCGATTCCGGGCCGTCCTATAGTAGCAGGAACTCAGTCTTTGACTGAACCTATGTCCAAATATATAGATCTACATATTAAACAGTTGGTAGCCAAGCTTCCTTCTTTTGTTAAAGATACTACAGACTTTCTAAACAAATTAGATTCGGTTCAGAACCCTCTTAACTCAGATCTCCTGTGTACTATCTATGGATGTGGCTAGCCTGTACACTAATGTCCCTCATAAAGAAGGGCTCGAGGCCCTGACTTATTTTTTGAACCAGAGAGAGGCTAAAACTCCCCCTACTGATTTTCTCACTGATCTGACTCGACTTGTGTTAAACAAAAATTATTTCAAATTTGAGAACTCTTATTATTTACAGTGTCAAGGGATGAGCATGGGAAGTCCCTGTTCCCCAAATTATGCCAATTTATTTATGGGAAAATTTGAGGGTGTTGGTTTAGATATATTGATGACGTTTTTTTCATTTTTTCTGGGTCAGTGGAACAGTTGGAGGAGTTTAAGGTTTATATTAATTCTAGAATGCCATCGATATCCTTCACTTTAGAGTCTATGAGAATCAGTGTCATTCTTGGATGTATTAGTACAGAGAGAGGTAGATAAGATTTCTACTTGTGTCTATAGAAAACAAACTGATAGAAACAATTATTTACATTTTTCTAGCTATAACCCGTCAGGGTTAAAGAGAAGCTTACCTTACAGTCAACTATTGAGGACGAAAATAATCTGTAGTACTGACAGTGCTTTCGAAAGACAAGCTAAGGACTTGTGCGATCGTTTCAAAACTAAAGGTTATAGTGATAAAGTGCTGAGTGTTAATGTACAGAGTGCTCGAGAGAAAGAGAGGTCTAGCTTGTTAACTCCAAAACCTGCTCGTGCAGGGGAGTCAAAGATAGTTTTGTCCACTACCTATTCCCCTTTGTGCATTGATATTAAGAATTCTGTGAAAAAATACTGGTATGTGTTATCGAGTGATCCTAATGTGGGTCATGTTTTCAAGGAGCCCCCCATCTTTGCACACAAACGTGCCAAAAATGTGAGGAACTCTTTAGTGAGGGCAGACTGTTATGTTCCACCACAGCATTTTATGTCAGATTTGCCTACGGGCAACTTTCCGTGTTACAACTGTGTTCATTGCAATGCAATGATCAGAGGGAATCATGTATTGCATCCACATTCAGGAAAAAAGATTGATGTTAAAAGCATCATCACCTGTAAAACTAAGTGTGTGGTCTATCTGCTAAAATGCCCTTGTGGCCTTTGTTATGAGGGGAAAACCAAAAGAGAACTTAAAGTTAGAATTTCAGAACATAAAAGTAATATTAGAAACAAGGATGAAAAATCACCTGTTGCTAGACATTTTAATGCGGTGGGACATGAAGTCTGTGCTTTAAAGTAATACTAGGTAACGTTTTCAACAAAACTAAAGTTAAATTGTATATCTTTTGTCAGTGGCAAAAGTTTCACAACACCCACTCCATGAATTTCACCCCCGGAAGCCTTTTATTTATATATTTTCTATTGAACGGTGAAGGGGGGGACTTTCCCGGGAAAATGACGTTCCTGGCCAACGTCATGACGTCGTGGCCGACGTCCCCAGGAACTACCGCAACGGTTTCCTGTTTGGCCAGGAACTACCGCGGTAATAGCAAAAAGGAACCTCACGCTGATGTTAAGAGAATGTAGGATTGGAAGATCGAAAAAGAACAGAAAAAGAAAGCACAGCTCATGGTAACTAATGCTCCACTGGCTAAGAGAAACGATCCGTAGATAGTATAAAACAATTAAAAGATCGCTTTTTGAAACGCTTCCGGCTTCCGGTGAAAACGAATGGAATTCTGGGTAATCGAGGATTACGGAAATTGTATGCAGTGACGGTAGTGACCAGCAGAGGTTGCTAAAAATCGTTATTTGGGATTCTGCATTGTACAACTTTAAGGTTTCAGGGTATTGAGGCAATATTGCCCTTAAAAAGAGGTGGGGATCGTGAAAAACTTCCATTGCAACGAGAGGCATGGTGGATACACTCTCTCCAAACAGAACACCCTAAAGGTCTAAATGAAGAACTTTTACTAGGTTGTTTCCTATAGTATTTATTGTGTGTAAAACAGACAGAGCATACCACTTGAGAGTGAAATGAGTTTATTTTGTAGAGCAATGAATTGATGATGTGACAATGAATGATTAATGCCTCTTTTTCAAGTGACACTGTGTATACTTCGGTATTTAAAAAATGTGTTTTACATTTTTTACAAATTTGCAAGTCTTGAATGAAATCTGAGTTTGTCTTTATGAAGGAGTACTGAGGGACTCGCACAGACTAAGGTTGTAAAACTGCCGCTTTACTGCTAAAAAATTGTGTTCTAGGTAATAATTATTTTTCTTTCTTTTTTTCTATATATGTATTTTCTGTTTTATGGTGACCCTTTGTGTTAAAAAATGACTGTCTTATTTTGTTGTTACCCGGACCGCTCTGTGCGTTGCACCAAGGTCCCTTTATAAGTGACACAAAAACAATGTGATGTCATTATACACTGAAGAAGGCAAACGTCCGGTTTGACGCTGTTGCTGGGGAGCTATGACCTAAATAAATAAGAGCCTAAATGGACTTAAGTGAGTGCTGGCATTCCTTTCTATGAACTTTATCTGCCTGAGCCGTGCACCCTGTACTTTGGTACTTCGAAATCTCGTCTCATGAGTGCTTGCTTCCTTCCTTTTCAAGTTGCAATGTAGAAATACTCTATTACAAGTAAAAGTCCGGAACGACGCGACGCAGTGTGAGCTTGTAGATCGGCTATTAGTAGCCTACAGTACTTGAGTAAATGTACCTAGTTACTTTACACCATTGATGCGCACCGCATCATACTGCAAGGCAAGCCATGCTGCCAGGCTGATTTGAAAACACCGGCGTGCATTCATGGATTCCTCTGATACCGTTGCCTTCAATGAACGAGGTGAAAGCAAAGCTTTAATCATAAAATGTAGCTCTAAGCGCAAATTCAATAAAGAAGATCTAAACGCTCCATGTTCGTAGCGCCTCCTCTAAGCTACGTCACCCCCGTTCCCACGCTGTCAAAAATCTTTCCATTCACAACTCTAAGCAAGCGCCATCATCCAATCAGGCGCCACTTCCTATCTGCAGCCAGCCAATCGGCGAACGGGCTCCGTTTATCAAATACCACTGCCTCTGACACGTCACTCTCTTCCCAGGCAGCGACCAAGCAACCCACCTCCATCCCCAGCTCCACCGGCGCTGTCCAAGAGCCAAAGGGAGGTCGATTCTCACACTGCCACCACCGGCGTCTAGACTCCAGGGGGCTCTCTCCTATTCCTAATCCTGCTCGATTAAATGCAAACGGAGTTCTAATCGCCAAATCTTGTACATTTCTATAATAAATGTTCCATTGTTCCAAAGTAGCGTGATCTCTCTTTTATTGAAATGGTCAGTGGTATCGCGATGGACGGGGGTCCGCGATATTTGTTTCTTAATTTCTTATATATCAAGGAATCAACACGAAAAAAATCGAATAGATTTTTTATAATCGACTAAATCAGTCTGATTTACCCCTTAACCCTGTTTTATACTTTGTGGGACATTGGTGGCGTACAAAAATAGCAAAAATATCCGATCTACAAGCTCACAACGTGTCGTAATGCATTGTGAGCTTCTAGATCAGCTATTTTAACTATCATTCATTAATCGTAATCAAGGCAAAAGTTGGGAATAATCTTCATACTGATTTGCCCAGCCCTATAGCCGTCTTTGAGGGAAAAGGCCAAAGGAGCATACTAGATGAGTATATATCATGAGATGCTGGTCTCGTGTTATAAAGCACTGTATATAGTCATCTCCATCTATCAATGGTAAATTCCAGGCAATCCGTTCCACTGACTTCACATTTGCATTTTATGGTCCAAAGTCCCCATTTCGCAATGGGCAGTGTTGATGGAAGATACCTTAATAACTATGTGATGGAAATAGTAATTTCAACTGAAAGAAATACATTTGCCTAAACTGGTGATAGGCTCCCAACAGTCATAACAACATGTCCTTACTCTCCTTGCAATCCTTGCTGCTTACTGTACATATTTCTATTTTCGATATCTACCCGTTTATATGATGTTTTTGCATAGTATTGTATATTTGTCATTGTCAGTCTGTCATTCAAAGTTTTGATGAATTGAGTACAAAGGACCCCAATGGAAACAAGCCATAGTGCTTTCTTGGCTTTAAAATCCTCTTAACAGACCTTGTATTGAACTGTACTTACTGTATATACTGTATATAAGTAAGTTTTTTTTTTAAATAAACATTTAATTACAAAATAAATTGTAGGGTACGATATTTTTTGGTTAAAACAAAATAAAATAAAAGGTTAAAGTTTTAACTTTATTGTGACAGTAATCATTGCTATAGAGTGTTTGTTTAGTAGCAGGGGTCTCTGCATCTTTCCAGATTTTTAATAAACAGAAAATACATGTTCAGGTGGGTGGCCAATCTTCAGCCAATCAGGAGAAAGTACCAGCGTCAATTTTCAGTGTTCCAGTTCCAATTTTGTCTGCTCATTTCTTTGTGTCATCACTTCCAATTTCACTTGTTTAATCTGTATCCTGTGTAAATTCTCTCTCCTGATTGGATAGAATTGGTATCCCGATCTGAAAATGCTTTTTCTTCAAACACTTGATAGCAATGAGTACTAACAGAATATATAGCTAATTAACACTTATTTTAACAAAAAAGTATCACTCACCCTACCTTTAATTAGTACATGGGGCTTACAGTAAGTGGCTAAAGAGCCTACCGTGTCCTCGGCTCGGCCCTCATTTGACTGTCACTACAGCTCAGCTCAGTCCAGTCTAGACTACAAGCCCACTGCACCCATTAACGCCCACTCCTCCCCCAATTTTCCACTCCATTGTTTTTTAATTAGACATGCAGGCAGTCAAATTTCCACTGACTGCCATGCCACAACAAAGCAACCGAGAGGATAGAAGAAAGAAGTGAAGGAAGTGAGAGAGCGAAAGAGAGAGAATGAGCATATAGTATCACAGCTCACTGACCGGAAATACATTGATTTTTCTTTTCCCTGAAGATGTTTTCATAAAGGCTGTTTGAAACTAGGCCTAAAGTGTGAAGGCTTCGCTGATTTAATTTTGCAGGAGAGACGGTATGCTATTGCAAGTCCTTCTGTACCTTCACGGTGCATTGATTCCTCAGCAGACAACATCACATCACAGAAACGAAAAGAACAAGGGTTATTTTCAGGCTTGCCAGGCTGTGTCAGGCCTAGACAGTAGTGAAAAGGCTCAGGGAAGCGTTATACTTCATTGCACAACTGCATCGCTCAGTGATAATAACCAAGTTTGTGTTATTTCCGGCGAGCGAAACAGTCATAGAATATTTGGGGTCAGCCCTATGTTCCCATATCCCTAGAGTTGGGGTTGAGGGAACATAGGGCTGAGGGAACATACGTAGGCTACGCTTCAGTATCATTTAGGCTTGAGTCTACATGGCAGAGCGCGCTCCTCTTGAACTGGCTCTCAACTGAACTACGGTAGGATAAGGATAATTCCTTTTAACAGGTCGTTCATGAAAGTCCTTGCCGTCTCGTTTCCAATGAGAACCTGTGAGCAATTGGGGTTAAGAGTCTTGCTCAGGGACAAATTTCATATCATCGGCACATAATGCTGGGATAGCCTGGAATCGAACCCGGGGCAACCAGGGCCAGCTGGTTCCCTAGGCGGGCTCACTAACCACTCAGCTATGGCCGCCCATGGACCTAACCTAATATAAATTATAAGCATAGCCTAATGTATTTTATTAAGTGCTGGTCATGATGCATGATAGGCTAAACCTAGTGGAACAGCACAATTAGGCTATAGCTAGCATAGGCCTACCAGGTCACACTTTAGCCAAGCCTAGGATAGCCTAGCCTATTGTGTTGTTCCACTGAGCTGTTCCAATGCATTACGACCGCACTTTTACATCCAATCTTACCTCCCTAGGACTGAGGCCATAATAAATATCAGCCGCCTTGAGCAGGTAGTCTCTGAGAGCAGCTTCATGCTCTCCAGAGAACACTCTGTTGTGCGCCCTGTAGCCTGGTAGTGGTGCGCCAGGATCCAGGCGCCTCCTCTGAATGAAACGCCTCAAGAGTGGCTTCTGGAACGCCGTGGACTTTGGCTGCACCACGGACAGACAGGCCACCCAACACAGCCTCAGTGGCAAGGCCAAAGGCATCGGGTGGGTAGATGCCTCTGGTAGTCCTCCGCACTCTTACCCTAGGCATAGTAGGCCTGTCCACAACGTGTAAACAACGTAAACAGTGTAAACAACGATACATAAATGCATTTACGCATCATTATGAGTAATGCGTCTTTCGTCCCTCCCGTCCCTGCCGCTACGTTTAACTAGCTAGCACGCAGGCTAATGCATATTTTTAAATTCTGTCTTCACAGAGAGTTAGCGAACAGATTAGCCTAACAGACAAAATCCATTAACAGTCGACACAAAATACATACAGCCGTGCAAACGGAAAACTCACACATAGGATAATATTTACTTACAGTATGGGAAAACACGTTTGTGGCTGTATCTCCGCCAATTCTTGGTGAAACTACTTTATTTTTCCCCACAATCCGTTTGGCGGGACTTGGAAAAGGATGACGTCAGCGGAAATCGTCATACTTCCTGTGCACCAGGCTAAACGGTCCGTGCGGCAACCGTCCCCCTGCGTCAACCGCCCCGGTTGTCCCCTACTTGGTTACTTTAAGTAAATGTACTTGGTTACTTTAAGTAAATGTACTTGGTTACTTTACACCACAGGATAAATCCATTGACTGATGAGGTTTGGACTGTCACTGTACCACATGAGATGAGATGATACAAGGAGAAAGAGAATGAGGTTCCATGTTCAGATGCTGCTGCAGTTCCAGCAGTTCACACTTGTATTAGAGCTCCCTCTAGTGGATAAGTCTAGTAAACAGCAATTACAACATTCAAACAGATGAGCATACAATGAATGAAGTAACTCAAGAGTAGATAGATTACATTACAGACAAGTTACACTTCAATGTTTTGGCCACTGGCTGCATTTTGTGGTGTTACGTATAACCAGTGGTGGAAAAAAGTACTCTTATTTTTACTTAAGTAAAAGTATCAATACTGCAATGTAAAAATGTAAAAATAAACAAGAAAGAGAGGGAGGGAGGGGGAGGAGAGAGGAGGAAAGATACTGGAGGGAGAGAGAGAGAGAGAGTGAGTGATAAAGAAGACAGGAAAAGAGGAGGTATGAAGACTGAAAGAAAGAAATTAAGAAAGAAAAACTTTAATTAGTGACACTCAGTGTTGGAAAAAGTACTAGATTTTTTACTTGAGTAAAAGTATCAATACTGCAATGTAAAAATACTCTTTTACGAGTAAAAGTCTGGAATTCAAAATTTAAAAGAGTAAAAGTACAAAAGTATTGGTATCAGAATGTATTTAAAGTACTCATTATGCAGAATGTTCCATTCAAAGTTTTCAAATGTATAAAAATCTTTTGAAAATAGCCGAAATGTGTACAGAGCTGAAGTGATTAATGTATGTTTTGTAATAATAATAATCAAAATCTACAAAGTAACTAGTAACTAAAGTTTTCAAATAATTGTAGTGGAGTAAAAGTACAACATTTGCCTCTGAGATGTAGTGGAGTAGAAGTAAAAGTATTGGAAATTGGAAATACTCCAGTAAAGTAAAAGTAACAAAAAATGGTACTTAAGTACAGTACTTGAGTAAATGTACTTAGTTACTGTACGCCACTGCGCGCACACACACACACACGCACGCACACACGCACACGCACGCACACACGCACACACGCGCACACACGCACACGCACTCGCACACGCACACGCACTCTCACACGCACACACACACACACACACACACACACGCACACGCACACACATACACACACACAGCAGTCATATGGTAAGTGTCATGTTCATTGTCCATCATCGCATACAGAAACCACAAACATCATTTCCTTTGTCTTTGTTTTTCTTCCACCGAGTCGATGAGATGCTGTGAAGTCAATGGCATTGTCGTCGTCGTCCCCCGCCCCCCCCCCTCTCTCTCAAAAAATAAACATAAATGTGGGGGTCCTTACACTGAGTTATTGCACTGTCACAGCTCATTACACAACACTATGCAAAGCAGAGGAAATACTATTATTGCCTTATAGCTACAGTATACTACTTTAACACATCTGAGGAAGTTGTCCCAGTCAGTTTGGACACATATCCATGTGTACCACACGTGTGTGTGTGTGTGTGTGTGTGTGTGTGTGTGTGTGTGTGTGTGTGTGTGTGTGTGTGTGTGTGTGTGTGTGTGTGTGTGTGTGTGTGTGTGTGTGTGTGTGTGTGTGTGTGTCTCTCTGTGTGTGTGTGTGTGTGTGTGTGTGTGTGTGTGTGTGTGCGTGCGTGCGTGAGTGCGTGCGTGCGTGCGTGCGTGCGTGCGTGCGTGCGTGTGTGTGTGTGTGTGCGTGCGTGCAGAGGCAGCAGCAGTGCAGGGCTTCTAATGCCAGCTCTGATCGTCAGTATTTTAGGATTTTAACTTATTTCATAATAACCATTTGCCTTTATTACTTGAAAATCCGCCTGGATACCACAATGAGAATCGTATGGAGCCAATTTATCAGCCCTAGCTTGTAGGCTATGGAACGTCAAACCAGGATGACTCATCCCTAAAGTACATACTGAACGCTGTTCCAACTCAATAGGCCCAGTCTCTGGGCCTTGTTGGTAAGTCCCGTTTCTAGCCAGACCTCCAGTGTGTTCTATGTCCTGGTTTTGAGGCTAAGGCCGATTCTGGTTCCGACGCTAAGGCCTACTCTACGCTGTGGGCACCCGTTGGTGCCCTCGCCTGTATGTATTGCCCTGAGTCACTACCGGCCTAGGCCTGCCAGGCTGCCACAATATTACTACACCGACCCTTGCTTCACCTCTCCCCGTCATAAATCACTTTTACTGGCCACAGTCTTTTTTTTCCTTCCTCAGCTACCGCCACCATGTCATCACTTACCTTATCATCCGCCTGCCACAGCTGTCATCATCGGAGTTGGAAGGAAGAATATCCCTATTATACCAGATCAAAGACGACGAAATGATCATCAACTCCATGTTCACCACCATCTGCCATGACGACGTTGCTTCGATCCTCGGACCCGATTCACCCGACGCTGTGATCTCCGCTGGTCCCCACGTAGCCCCTGTCGTGGCGGGCGAGCTGGACGCGACCATCCCCGCAGTGGCGGGGAGGCGGTCACCGCACGTTCCTGTCGCTAACGGGGAGCTGGACGCGACTGTCCCCGCCGTAATGGGGAGGC
>NC_137611.1:1802150-1842150 GCF_963280865.1 Gymnoscopelus braueri
ATATACTTTCCGTATACAGCAATATACATTTGTTGTTGAATAAATATTTGAAGTTTCTCAGAAAACTTAGGTCAGGATTTAGAAGGCGTTTTTAGAATCGGCCTTCAGGTCTAAATGAGTGAAGTAAAAAACGTGAGTACTTTTTCCACCCCTGCTTTATATTGATATGGAAACATAAGCAGCGACTGTATAGGATAAAGGCTTGGCCCAGGAATGTGTGTAGCGTGTCGGCAGAGAAAGAGACCAAAGTGGTTGAATAACATCAGACTTTAGAGGTCGACACAACTGACTGACAGACACATCTTTGAAGCTGTGCTTTCTCTCAGCACCCTAATACGTCCTCAGGAAAGAGACGTTTTTTTAACAGAATGTTGAAAAACACTTTGGCCGTTGGTGGATTCAACACTTACAGTGATATTCATAACATATTTAACTACTCATTGTCTCCACCAGGCCGAAAGGCATGGCCAGAGAGTATGTTTTGCACCCTGTCTGTCTGTCTGTCTGTCTGTCCGTCCGTCCGTCCGTCCGTCCGTCCGCGTGTGTGTCCGTGTGTGTGTCCGTGTGTGTGTCCGTGTGTGTGTCCGTGTGTCTATCTGTCTGTGAACAGCTAAACAATGCACACACTCCCTGGATTCCGAACCTCTGCCCAAAATATTTCACATGAGCCTGTTATAGCGCCACCAGGAGGCCGATTTTTGCAAAACACATTTTTGGATATTACTCCTTCACATGTTATCCAAATGTCATGCACATCGGTACACATGATCTCTATAGTCATGTGATCAAGACGGATCTGTTAGATTTGTCATATTCCATCCTGATTGGCTAAGATTGACATCTAAAGTTTGCAGGAGTGGCCCGTTTTGAACAAAATGCCGCAAATCATGAACCGATTGCGATGAAACTTTGCACACACAATCACGTTACGTTGAAGGGCAAATAACACTCTTTCAACATTGCCCTTTTATAGCGCCACCAGGAGACATTGTTTTTGTATTACAAATGTTGTCCAAACATCACGCAAATCGGTACACATGATCTCTTTACTCAAGACATCAAGACGCATCCGTCCGATTTTTCACATTTCAGCCTGATTTGGCACATTCCAAACATTGCTGGCCCACACTAACCTGACCTGACGGAGACCTGTGCTCCGAGGAGCACTTTAGCTTTCTTTTTTTTTTACACCAGTGGTGTAAAGTAACTAAGCACATGTACTTAAGTACAATTTTGAGTTAGGCTACTTTTTACTTTACTCCAGTGGGTTTACCCGATATTTACTTGGAGGTCAGTCTGAAGCTGTGTGGAAGTCCATATATGGACATAACTGACATCATATATGATGACATCATGTTTGATGACACAAGATTTGACTCAGCTGGACTTAAAAGCTGATTACACAGAGTGAGACATGATGAGACATGATGTGTCCCATCATGGCATAGCTCTACTGTATCAGAGTGAGACATGTGTCCCATCATAGCATAGCTCTACTGTATCAGAGTGACACATCTGTCCCATCATAGCATAGCTCTACTGTATCAGAGTGAGACATGTGTTCCATCATAGCATAGCTCTACTGTATCAGAGTCTTTCACATTGGATTTAAAAGATGGAAATGTAGCACAATCCCTTATATGTAGAGGAAGGCCATTCCATGCTACACAACCCTGTACTGAGAGGACATTTTGACCGAAGGTTGTTTGCCGGTGCGGCACTTCACAATCTCCTCGAGTGGTTGCTCTGGTACTGATTCCTCTTTCAGGCTTCCTTTTAATGAATTCCCTTAGGGGGGGGCGGGCACAGACCATGTAAGGTCTTGTATATGACCCCAACCTGTTTGAACTTTTTGAAATTGTCGAAGCAAAAACAAATTGAGCCTCCTGAGTATGTTACAATGATGATAAGAGTGAGGCTTCCTGTCAAACACCTTGAGCGCACTTTTGTAGAGCTGTTCAATGGGTTTTAGAATCGTCACGCCTGTGCAAGACCAGTTTGTAAAACAGTATTCAATGTGTGATAGGATCATACAGTGAAGATACGATCTGGCAGCTCCAACTGTCAGGAAGGGTCTAATTTGTTTAAAATTTTGAAGGTTGAATTTAATCGTATTTGTGACTTCACATGTTTTTTAAAAGTTAGGGTTGAGTCTAGTATGACTCCGAGGTACTTGAACTCTGGGACAAGTTCAAGTTCCTCCCCACCCAGAAACACATTTGAGGACTCCAACACAACTGGTCTATTGGAGAAGGCCATGCAGACTGTCTTTTTGGCATTCAAGAGCAGACATGAATCTATAAGCCGGTCTTGAATGCTTGTCAGAGCTGAGGTTAAGATTATTGACACCTCTGCATAGCTTTTACCATGGGCAAGTACAACGGCATCATCTGCATACATCTGGACATGTAGATTATTACATACTTCAGGTAGGTCATTTATGTACAGTGAGAACAGAATTGGACCTAGTATTGAGCCCTGGGGGACACCGACCGAACAGGTGTGGTAGGGGGATTTAACACTGTTTACACTTACACACTGTTTTCTGGTGGATAGATAGGAACTAAACCATTGTATAGCTTCTGGGGAAAAATTAAAATGTGTTAATTTGGACAGGAGGACCTGGTGACAGACGGTGTCGAACGCCTTCTTGAAGTCCAGGAACACCGCCATTGCACAGGGAGCTCTGTTCAAAGCACACTTCAATTTTTTTATGAACAGGCAGTTTGCTGATTCAGTGGAGTGAAAGGCCCGAAACCCAAACTGCATGGGATGCAGTGGGGTGTGGCCTTTGTCTAGAATGATGTTTGATGATAGATTTGACAATCCACTTTTCAGCCACCTTTGATATAACTGGTAGGATGCTTATGGGTCTATAGTTTGATATTTCAGTTTTAGCGCCAGATTTGTAGATTGGTGTTATTACAGCAACTTTCCATTGAGGAGGAACAGTGCGTTGTCTGATGGACAGATTTACCAGATGTGTGATCGGTGCCACCAGAGCATCTGCATTTGTATCGAGCCCATAGGCATCCTTGGCTTTGGATGCTTTCAGTGATTTGATGATGTTTGCCACCTCGGTTTCCGTAATTTCCTCCAGATTAAAGATGGGGAGGTCTTTTTGGACAGGGCAGGGTACAAACTTTGAGGGATTAAACATTTGTGTTATTTCTTTAACAGAGTTTAGAAAAAACATAATTAGGGTACTAGCAAGGGTTTGGGGATCTTTCACCAGGGCGTTGTCTATTTTTTGTTCTAAGCTATTATTGTTTTGTTTGTAATATTTCCCTGTCAGTTTGTTTATGCACTCCCAGACTTTCTTACCATTTCCTTTTGCACTATAGATATAGATATAGATATAAAATGTTGCTTTCGCCTTCCTTAGGAATTGGGTGACTTGGTTTCGTACATGGGCAAATTTCTGCCTGTCAGTTGTTAAGCCAGATGTTAAAGGGTCTACACCATGAATTTCATTTTTTGGGGGGTTTTTAGTATTTTTTGGGCTCCCCAGTGTCTCTTGTACCCCAAAAAATATATTTTTTTAACATTCAGTCATTCATTCTCATTTCAGAGATTTTCAGAATGGGCGTGTCTGAACAGGCCATTTCAGAATGGCAATGCAAGTGACATCACTTGCATTGCCATTGCATTGATGCTGGCCAGACAGAATTGCTCAGTAGCCCCCCCCTGCCCAAGAGGACGTTTTGGTATTGCAGCTGAAAGTGCTGTATAAGCCAGAGACAATTGACTTGGGATGAGTATATCTGAGTGATGATTTAGGCTCAAACCTTTTGAAAAAGGTTTGAGGGACATACACCATATGATATTAAATATCAAATATTTTTTTTAAATTCATGGTGTAGATCCTTTAATGACTGTTTAAGCAGTACATCTCTTTTTTTCATAAGAGCTCTACAAGTTTCATCAACCCAGGGTAGGGTTAGTAGTAGTAAGTGTCCACTATGTGCAAAAATATTCGGTTAGGAGGCCAGACGTGTCTGTCAATGCTTTTATTGTTGAGATGGTTCATCAGTTCAGGAGCCACAAGTTGAAAGAAAAATATGAAGCAAAGACTGAGGCTGAAGTTCAGCAGATGATCCAGGAAAGACGACTGAAGATTCAGGAGGTCAAACACTCAGTAGAGCTCAGCAGAAAAGATGCAGATGCAGCCATAGCCATCAGTGTGCAGGTCTTCACTGCTCTGATCAGCTGTATTGAGAGAAGCCAGGCTGAGCTCATTGATGTGATTGAAGAGAAGCTGAAAACAACAGAGAAACAGGCTGAAGGCTTCATTAATGAGCTGCAACAGGAAGTCACTCAGTTGGAGAAGAGAAGCTCTGAGCTGAAGCAGCTCTCACACTGTGAAGACCACCTCCACAACTTCCCATCCATAAACTCTGGGTGGAGACCCACCAAGGACTGGACAAAGGTCAATGTCCATCGGTCTTCACTTGTGGGGACAGTGAGGACAGCTGTGGCTCAGCTGGAGAAGACACTCAGTCAAGAGATGAAGAAGCTGTGTGATGCTGAGCTGAGGAGGATCCAGCAATATGAGGTGGATGTAACTCTGGACCCTGATACAGCACACTGTCAACTCATCCTGTCTGAGGATGGAAAACAAGTGAGTTATGGAACCGTAAGGAAGAATATATGTTTTTTAAAGCAATTTTATTTGCTCTCTGGGGGGATTCTACAAATGTCTTCTAACAATATTGCAGCTGTGAATCCTAAACAATCACACACACACACACACACACACACACACACGCACACGCGCGCACGCACACACACACACACACACACACACACACGCACACGCACACGCACACGCACACGCACACGCACACACACACACTCTGCTACAGTGCTGGCTAATGCGTTTCCCAATATACAGCTAAGGTAAACTGTTCCCCTGTGCCAAGGAGAATGACACCCTGAGGCCCAGGAAACATCAGTTTCCTACCAGTGATGTCACATCCTGTCCATGTCAGAGTGGAGCTCTATTCCGCCTCGCGGTTCACGTCGCCGGGCGGAATAGAGCTCATCTGTCATTGGCCGGTCAACTAATATGGCCCAGATGTGGCCCTCCTCTGGTTTCACTATAGGCCCCGCCCCCTTATGAATCCCTCTGTTTGTTTAGCTTGTCCTGGAGCTGGCCAGTGGTGGAAGAAGTACTCAGATATTTTACTTAAGTAAAAGTAGCAATACCACAAAAAAATACTCTGTTACAAGTAAAAGGCCTGTGTTCAAAATGTCACTTGAGTAAAAATACAAAAGTATTGGCATCAAAATATACTTAAAGTACCAAAAGTAAAAGTACTAAAATGTTTGAAAATAGCAGATCTACAAGCTCACAACGCGTCGCTTTGCGACGCGTTGTGAGCTTGTAGATCTGCTATTTTCAAATAGCCTATGAGTAAAATAGGGCTAAAGTTGTTAATGTATGTTTTATAATATAATAATTTATATCTGTAAAGTAACTAGTAATTAAAGTTTTCTAATAATTGTAATCGAGTAAAATTCACGACGCTTGTGAGCTTGTAGATCTGCTATTTTCAAATGCGTAACGAGTACTTTTACTTTTGGTACTTTAAGTACATTTTGATGCCAATAATGTTGTACTTTCAGAGAGAGAGAGAGAGAGAGAGAGAGAGAGAGAGAGAGAGAGAGAGAGAGAGAGAGAGAGAGAGAGAGAGAGAGAGAGACAGTTTCTTTAATTGCCACTGATCTGTTGTTTAGCTGTACTGTACAGAGTGAAGGGACCACCGTCAGCCAATCACGTCCTCCCATCCATACCTGTCACAACTAAACACTTCCTTTCAGGGTCAGGTGACCAGACACACACACGCACCGACGCACACACACACACACACACACACACACACACACACACATTTAACATCTTAGCGTTCACATTTAACAAGACATTCTTGAACACAAACAGTAGTAGATGCACAAACTTGGGAAACTCAACAATAAGTGTTTCAGGATACAGGAAGCATCGTCTCCTCCATATGTGGTGACTGACAATTATCACAGACACTGAACAGAATATGTAACCAATGTCTTATCAGCTCTCTGGCTTATTGGGCAATCCTGCAATCTGCAGGCCTCTCACAACTAATTCATGGACATTTAATTACTGAGGCTTCAACATATGAACACAAGCAGTTTACGTTTGTAACAAGGCTGTATAATAGCATCCTTAAGATGTTGTTACTTTAGCACCTTGGTAAGGAATGCCTCTTCCAGACTGTGGTCAAATGTACAATTTACTTCTAAAATGGTCACGCATGCACGCATGCACACTCGCACGCGCACACACACACACACACACTCTCACACACACACGCACACGCACACGCACACGCACACTCATACACTCACACACACACAGAACACACAGAACACGGTAAAAATCAGGAGTGATCATTTTAACTGTGAATGTTTAAAAATAGACCCATAAGGGTAAATGTTTTATACTTCTCTGAGATAACATTGTGGACTTGACTCTGTAGCAGCAGAGAGATAAGCGTGTGGCCAAAACTAAAATGTGCTTTTAGGATGCTGAGATGTTTTGGGTAAAGAAGGGAAACCAAACCCAGTGACAAACAGTGGCACCGCTCACACGAACCCCTGGCGTCACCATGACACACACACACACACACACACACACACGCACACACACACGCACACGCACACGCACACGCACACGCACACGCACACACACACAGACAGACATTTTCACGATTTTTCAAAAAATAACATATCTACAAGCTCAGGTCTTGTAGATCTGCTATTTTTGAATAGCCAAAGTATAAATAGAACTAGAAAAAGTGCTCCTCGGAGCACAGGTCTCCGCCAGGTCAGGTAAGTTATTGTGGCCTCCTGGTGGCGCTATAATAGGCCAATGTGAAAAGGGTGGCATTTCTTCCTCGGCCTAGTGGGAATGTGCGTGCAAATTTGCATGGAAAGCGCACGCCGCGTTCATGATTTCATACATTTTGTTCAAAACGGACCAATCCTGCAAACTTTGGAAGTCAACCTTAGTCAATCAGGATGGAATATGAAATATCGGACAGATGCGTCTTGATCACATGACTATAGAGATACTGTGTACCGATTTGTGTGATGTTTGGATAAAATCTGAAGGATTAATATCCAAAAATGTATTTGACATAAGTCGGCCTCCTAGTGGCGCTGTAAAAAGCAGATGTGAAAAATGCAGTGCAGATGTTTTTCCTTGGCCTCTAGGGAGTAGGCGTGCAAAGTTTCACGCAGATCGGTGCAGTTATAGTTAAAAATGCAAATCGGCCTGTTATAGCGCCACCATGAGGCTGATGTGAAAAGTCTTAAGTGCCATTTCTTCCTCGGCCTAGTGGGAATGTGCGTGTGCAATTTTATGCAAATGGCAAGCTGCGTTCATGATTTGAGGCAGTTTGTTCAAAACGGACCAATCCTGCAAACTTTGGATGGTAACCTTAGCCAATGAGGATGGAATATGGGAAATCGGACAGATCAGGGTTGATCACATGACTATAGAGATACTGTGTACCGATTTGCATGAGGTTTGGTTAAAAACTGTAGGAGTAATGGGAAAAAATGGGTTTTGCACAAATCGGCCTCCTGGTGGCGCTATAACGGGCCCATGTGAAAAATTTGAGGCAGAGGTTCTGAATTGGCATCCAGGGAGTGTGTGTGCACAGTTTCGCAGCGACCGGGCCTACGGTGCCGGAGATTTGGTGGTAACACACAGACAGGACGGACGGACGGACACACGGACACACGGACGGACGGACGGACGGACAGGGGCGAAAACATACTCTCTCGCCATGCCTTTCGGCCTGGCGGAGACAATAATACTTTTTATAGCTCAAATCTAAAACATGACACAGACGCGTTCCAGGTCTGAAGGGGTTAAGGTGTCCGGTTCAGCTGTGTGTTGGTGAAGTGTTAATTCCCCTGTGAGAGCTGTGAGATCTAGCCAGTCAGACGGTGTTAGATGTCTGGCAAAATATAACGCCGGCCCCCAAACATGACCTGTGTCTGTTCCCCTGTTCCTATGGGCCGAGAGGGAAGAGATGAAGCAGGCTGATTATGTCAATCTATAATGACTCTGAACGCTTCAACACACATCGTAGGAAAAGTTGTACGAAAATTGTGGATTTCAATTTTATATTGTTCACATTTTTTTGGAAAGCACTGATTATATGTGACAGCCAGGCAGAATGTGACACCGTACAATTATATTCACTGAAAACATTAACTGACTAAAAACATGTAAACCAAATTTGAAGCATTTGACCGAATTGCAGGATTCTTTCCCCGTATGTTGTGTCCTGTTCTGTGACTACAGCCTAGTTGCCTAATTTGAAAAAGAGATAATAAAAGAGACCTGTTGTGTGTGTGTGTGTGTGTGTGTGTGTGTGTGTGTGTGTGTGTGTGTGTGTGTGTGTGTGTGTGTGTGTGTGTGTGTGTGTGTGTGTGTGTGTGTGTGTGTGTGTGTGTGTGTGTGTGTGTGTGTGTGTGTGTGTGTGTGTGTGTGTGTGTGTGTGTGTGGGGGGGGGGGGGGGGGGGGGGGGGGGGGGGGGGGGGTCTTGATATCAAATGGAACCACACATCTAGAGAAGGGACATGTGTCCCATCATAGCTCTACTGTATCAGAGTGAGACATGTGTCCATCATAGCTCTACTGTATCAGAGTGAAACATGTGTCCATCATAGCTCTACTGTATCAGAGTGAGACATGTGTCCATCATAGCTCTACTGTATCAGAGTGAAACATGTGTCCCATCATAACTCTACTGTATCAGAGTGAGACATGTGTCCCATCATGGCATAGCTCTACTGTATCAGAGTGAGACATGTGTCCATCATAGCTCTACTGTATCAGAGTGAGACATGTGTCCATCATAGCTCTACTGTATCAGAGTGAGACATGTGTCCATCATAGCTCTACTGTATCAGAGTGAGACATGTGTCCATCATAGCTCTACTGTATCAGAGTGAGACATGTGTCCATCATAGCTCTACTGTATCAGAGTGAGACATGTGTCCATCATAACTCTACTGTATCAGAGTGAGACATGTGTCCATCATAGCTCTACTGTATCAGAGTGAGACATGTGTCCATCATAGCTCTACTGTATCAGAGTGAGACATGTGTCCATCATAACTCTACTGTATCAGAGTGAGACATGTGTCCATCATAGCTCTACTGTATCAGAGTGAGACATGTGTCCATCATAGCTCTAC
The DNA here is from genome assembly GCF_963280865.1 of Gymnoscopelus braueri. Lineage (NCBI taxonomy): Eukaryota > Metazoa > Chordata > Actinopteri > Myctophiformes > Myctophidae > Gymnoscopelus > Gymnoscopelus braueri. The sequence goes on from NC_137611.1 coordinate 1,811,406, forward strand.
TGTATCAGAGTGAGACATGTGTCCATCATAGCTCTACTGTATCAGAGTGAGACATGTGTCCATCATAGCTCTACTGTATCAGAGTGAGACATGTGTCCCATCATAGCATAGCTCTACTGCAGCGCTACTCAACACGCGGCCCGCGGGCCGCATGCGGCCCCAAGGCAGCGTCTCGGCGGCCCTTCATGGTCAAGCATTATTGTGAAGCACAGGATAGAAATATACATTTCCGTTCAAATATATGGGTTGCTTCCTCTTTTTTCAAAAACAAACAGACATACACAGGGGCGTCAATTGGGTATGGCAAGGTAGAATAGTAACCTAATGCAGGTGTAAGACCATTGTGTTTTTATTGTGTTATAACTGTTATAAACTATGCATTATACCATAGTTTTCTATGCATTTCGGGGGTTTGACCCCCCCAAAAAATCTGCCGCACGGCTTTGCCGCGCGCCCAGGATAGGTGTCCCTTATTTCAATCTCTGGGAGTTGGCAAACCTAACCTTGCCATACCTTAGCTTTTGCTGTAACTGACGCCACTGGACATACACACAAAATAAACAGGTACAGTGAAAATAATATGATGTCAAAATGAACATTTTCTTATAACAATAATAATGTGTAGTGTTTTACAAAATCGAAAAATCCAAAATAGGACAGTCATTTTTAGCGGCCCTTTGGACTTTTGGTATTTTGCTGAGTGGCCCCTGAGCCATCTTAAGTTGAGTAGCTCTGCTCTACTGTATCAGAGTGGGCGGTGCAGCCTAGAAGGTTTGCCCCAAAAGAAGGAGGAAAAGTGCTTCTCTCTTGTTGTCAGAGAACAGAACAGACAGAGGATGGATTAGTGAGAGCTGATGATGTCAGGAGGACCGTGTGCAGTGGATATATTAACCTGACATTATATATATATATATATATATATATTTATATTAACCTGACCTTGTGGAATAAACAGACCCACACGTTTGTCTATGGAGCATCTGGTGATGTATTGGAATATAGATGATGTTCAGCTGCATCTCTCATAGCACGGTGAGTAGTGAAGTGTATCTCTCATAGCACAGTGAGTAGTGAAGTGTATCTCTCATAGCACAGTGAGTAGTGAAGTGTATCTCTCATAGCACAGTGAGTAGTGAAGTGTATCTCTCATAGCACAGTGAGTAGTGAAGTGTATCTCTCATAGCACAGTGAGTAGTGAAGTGTATCTCTCATAGCACAGTGAGTAGTGAAGTGTATCTCTCATAGCACAGTGAGTAGTGAAGTGTATCTCTCATAGCACAGTGAGTAGTGAAGTGTATCTCTCATAGCACAGTGAGTAGTGAAGTGTATCTCTCATAGCACAGTGAGTAGTGAAGTGTATCTCTCATAGCCCGGTGAGTAGTGAAGTGTATCTCTCATAGCACAGTGAGTAGTGAAGTGTATCTCTGATTAAGTGTATCTCTCATAGCATGGTGAGTAGTGAAGTGTATCTCTGATTAAGTGTGTCTCTCATAGCACAGTGAGTAGTGAAGTGTATCTCTCATAGCACAGTGAGTAGTGAAGTGTATCTCTCATAGCACAGTGAGTAGTGAAGTGTATCTCTCATAGCACAGTGAGTAGTGAAGTGTATCTCTCATAGCACAGTGAGTAGTGAAGTGTATCTCTCATAGCACAGTGAGTAGTGAAGTGTATCTCTCATAGCACAGTGAGTAGTGAAGTGTATCTCTCATAGCACGGTGAGTAGTGAAGTGTATCTCTCATAGCACAGTGAGTAGTGAAGTGTATCTCTCATAGCACAGTGAGTAGTGAAGTGTATCTCTCATAGCACGGTGAGTAGTGAAGTGTATCTCTCATAGCACAGTGAGTAGTGAAGTGTATCTCTCATAGCACAGTGAGTAGTGAAGTGTATCTCTCATAGCACAGTGAGTAGTGAAGTGTATCTCTCATAGCACAGTGAGTAGTGAAGTGTATCTCTCATAGCACGGTGAGTAGTGAAGTGTATCTCTCATAGCACAGTGAGTAGTGAAGTGTATCTCTCATAGCACAGTGAGTGAAGTGTATCTCTCATAGCACAGTGAGTAGTGAAGTGTATCTCTCATAGCACAGTGAGTAGTGAAGTGTATCTCTCATAGCATGGTGAGTAGTGAAGTGTATCTCTCATAGCATGGTGAGTAGTGAAGTGTATCTCTCATAGCACAGTGAGTAGTGAAGTGTATCTCTCATAGCACAGTGAGTAGTGAAGTGTATCTGTCATAGCATGGTGAGTAGTGAAGTGTATCTCTCATAGCACAGTGAGTAGTGAAGTGTATCTCTCATAGCACAGTGAGTAGTGAAGTGTATCTCTCATAGCATGGTGAGTAGTGAAGTGTATCTCTCATAGCACAGTGAGTAGTGAAGTGTATCTCTCATAGCACAGTGAGTAGTGAAGTGTATCTCTCATAGCATGGTGAGTAGTGAAGTGTATCTCTCATAGCACAGTGAGTAGTGAAGTGTATCTCTCATAGCACAGTGAGTAGTGAAGTGTATCTCTCATAGCACAGTGAGTAGTGAAGTGTATCTCTCATAGCACAGTGAGTAGTGAAGTGTATCTCTCATAGCACAGTGAGTAGTGAAGTGTATCTCTCATAGCACAGTGAGTAGTGAAGTGTATCTCTCATAGCACAGTGAGTAGTGAAGTGTATCTCTCATAGCATGGTGAGTAGTAAAGTGTATCTCTCATAGCACAGTGAGTAGTGAAGTGTATCTCTCATAGCACAGTGAGTAGTGAAGTGTATCTCTCATAGCATGGTGAGTAGTAAAGTGTATCTCTCATAGCACAGTGAGTAGTGAAGTGTATCTCTCATAGCACGGTGAGTAGTGAAGTGTAGATGCTTATGTTCGGCTTAATTGCTTCCTAATGTTTTTAATTATTATTTCAACCAGTTGTCAAATGTATTCATGTCATGGACCCCCAAATGAATCTGTATTTGTCCCCTAACTTCTAACCCCCATCTGAACATGTTTTGTGCCAGGGACCACTGTACCAGAGTTGTGTTTGTTTGTATGTTTAAAAAATCTTTATTTGAAAATAGCAGATCTACAAGCTCACAACGCGTCGCATCGCATGCATATGGGTTCAAGTGCTCATGTGGCCTAAGTAGTAGCTAGTAATAATAATAATAATTATAACAATAATAATAATGAAAATAATAATAATAATAATAATAAAGAAAAATAAACGCTCTGCTGACTTTAAGCCTATATTCATAAATAAATTGGCCTACAATAAGAAAATATCAAACCGTTAAAGTACATTACCAGCGATTTACCAGCGTTTTGTGATGGCCTTGACGAGCCTATATTTATTATGTTCTTCAGGCCTACAACTCTGTCACTTCATAATATTCTTGACACATGTGTGATCTTTCTCCTTCCATAACTCCAACTCAACAGCATAGAAAGGGTAAAAAAACGGTAGGTATATCTATAGGTCCTACTGGAGATTCCCAGTAATACTATATTTTCGATTTGATATTTGATATCTGTTATTTATATATATTATTAATAATGTTAATACATTATATATATTAACTGGCCTGCAGTTTGATCATTTTTAAACTAAATATAGGCCTAACTGTAGTCAGTGGTGGAAAGTAACTAATTACATTTACTCAAGTAGGCCTACTGTACTTTTTTTTTGTACTTTTACTTTACTTGAATATTTTCCAATTTTCAATACTTTTACTTCTACTCCACTACATCTCAGAGGCCAATATTGTACTTTTTATTCCACTACAATTATTTGAAAAGTTACTAGTTACTTTGCAGATATAAATTATTATTACAAAACATACACGCTTTGTGAGCTTGCAGATCTGCTATTTTCAAAAGATTGTAATACATTTTATACATATGATACCTTGTGAAATGGGACATTCTGCATAATGAATACTTTTACTTTTGGTACTTTAAGTGTATTTTGTAGGCTACTTTTACTCAAGTAAATTTTAATTACCAGACTTTTACAGTTGTAACAGAGTATTTCTGCATTGCAGTATTGATACTTTTACTTACTTAACATTGAGTACTTTTTCCACCACTGACTGTAGTTTCAGTGAAAACACTGTCAGTGATGCTTTAATTGAAAATAGCAGATCTACAAGCTCACAAGGTGGGTGCAAAACCACTGTCCTCCTGAGCTTGTAGATCTGCTATTTTCAGCATGAACGCACTGACACTGTGCACGCGCACGGTGTCGCGCATGCAGTGGTGGAAAAAGTACTCACATTTTTTACTCGAGTAAAAGTATCAATACTGCAATGTAGAAATACTCTGTTACAAGTAAAAGTCTGGAATAAAAAATTTAATTGAGTAGAAGAACAAAAGTATTGGTATCAAATGTACTTAAAGTACTAAAAGTAGAAAGTACTCATTATGCAGAATGTTTCACAAGGTATAAAGTGCATTAAAATTCCTTTGAAAATAGCAGATCTACAAGCTCCCAATACGCAACGCATTGTGAGCTTGTAGAGCTGCTATTTTGAAATGGCTGAAATGTATATAGGGCTGAAGTGGTTAATGTGTGTTTTGTAATGATAATCAGAATCTACAATTAATTTAATTTAATTTAAATAGTAACTAAAGTTTTCAAATAATTGTAGTGGAGTATAAAGTACAATATTTGCCTCTGAGATGTAGTGGAGTAGAAGTAAAAGTATTGAAAATGGGAAATACTCCAGTAAAGTCAAAAAAGAAAAATCGCAATTTAAGTACAGTACTTGAGTGAATGTACTCAGTTACTCTTCACACCACTGCAATCAGAGCTCAATCAGCCGCAGCTGGTGGCTCCGAGGTGACGTCATCGCTAGGTGAGCTCGAGCTGCAGCAAAACCATTTAGAGAAAACAAAGTTAAACATTAAGATACGTTTTAGATTAAAAGTGAATGTTTGAGGCGTTTTGTTCCTCATTTCACCGACACAGGACGAACCTTAAAGGACTTTAAGGTTGTTTTAGTTCTGGATAAAGAAGTAGTTTGTTCATTTATCCTGTTAATAGTTTAATAGAATAAATCATTCATCCAGAGAGAGAGAGAGAGAGAGAGAGAGAGCTTCGTCATGTCGTCACAACACAACAATGTTCTGACAGAACAACTAGAACTAGTAGGTGTTTTATATCATTAAACTATTATTAAACTAGTAGGTGTTTTATATCATTAAACTATTATTAAACTAGTGTTTTATATCATTAAACTATTATTAAACTAGGTGTTTTATATCATTAAACTATTATTAAACTAGGTGTTTTATATCATTAAACTATTATTAAACTAGGTGTTTTATATCATTAAACTATTATTAAACTAGGTGTTTTATATCATTAAACTATTATTAAACTAGGTGTTTTATATCATTAAACTATTATTAAACTAGGTGTTTTATATCATTAAACTATTATTAAACTATAGGTGTTTTATATCATTAAACTATTATTAAACTAGTAGGTGTTTTATATCATTAAACTATTATTAAACTAGTAGGTGTTTTATATCATTAAACTATTATTAAACTAGGTGTTTTATATCATTAAACTATTATTAAACTAGTAGGTGTTTTATATCATTAAACTATTATTAAACTAGTAGGTGTTTTATATCATTAAACTATTATTAAACTAGGTGTTTTATATCATTAAACTATTATTAAACTAGGTGTTTTATATCATTAAACTGTTAGTAAAGTAACATGTTGTTACTGGTAAAGCCTGTATGTAACATAACATACACATGTGTTTGTTTTGTCTGTTTAAGTTAGTCAACAATGAGTCATTCCTCTAAACACTAAACATCCTCCATGACAACATTTATAGTTCAGTTAGAGTTACAGGTTGTGTCTGTATGAAGGCTGTAAGGGCTTTTATTTATTTATATATATATATATATATATATATATATATATATATATATATATATATATATATATATATATATATATATATATATGGCTTTAAGTGCTAACATATAGACCAATTATTTGTTTACTAACATTGAGACTGGACACAGGTGATTGTTTCATGCAATCAATTCTCAACATATTGTTTCGCTGGTTTCAGTTCATTCAACCTCCTCTGTGATGGCTAGTGACACATGATGGGTTCATTTGGTGCCAGTATGACGTCGTCTGGGGTCTGTCGAGAGAGAGAGAGAGAGAGAGAGAGAGAGAGAGACACACATGTAAACGTGTTGATACATTTGACATGTTTGCTCATCAGGCCTTTTATTCTAACTGTCAATAACCTGTGTTTAATTGGTTTGCCTGTGTTAATGTATTTACCACAGTGTGTATGAATGTAACCAAATGGACCCTAAACGTCATTTTGTCTACGAGACCCACTTAGTTACATTTGTAATTGAGAGGGTCCACATGTGGCTAAATGTAACCAAATGGACCATTTACATTTGTACCTACTGTCACTTTCTGATAAGCACTTAGTTGGAATGTAGGAGTTGAGGCATTTTGACTGGGTTACACAGATGCATATTGTGAAAATAGCAGATCTACAAGTCTTGTGAGGTTGTAGATTTTTTTCGTCTTTCTTATATTTGAGATTTTGGCCAAATGTTTGTTTTATAGTGTAGTTTGTTGATTATAGTTTTGATGCAGTAATGGTCTTTTTTTCAATTAATTTAAATATTTTATTTTTAGGTGTTAAAAAAAGGTCTTTAAAGTCTTTAAATTGTCAAAAGTTATCTGGGGACCCCCAGCCCCCCCCCGTGCGTTATGACACAGTTGACATGAACTATAGTAACTATAGTTACATGTATTTATCTGTGAACAGTGTGTGTAGTGTGTGAACAGTGTGTGTAGCCTAATAGACCAGTGCTTCATGTCAAGGACCCCCTAATTGATATGTATTTGGCCGTGGACCCCCATCTGAAAACAATGTTGAGCCAGGGACCCCCCAGAAGAGAAAGATTTGTGTAAACCTTTTGATAAATAGCGTCTCAGTGTGTGTGACACGCTGTGAGCTCGTATAGGATAGATCTGATATTTCTGAATTAGCTAAACCCATTAAGACCTGGAACGCATCTGTGTCCATTTTTTTATTGGAGCTAAAAAGCATTATTTTACACTTTGGCTATTCAAAAATAGCAGATCTACAAGCTCGACGAGCTTGTAGATCTGCTATTTTTGAGAAATCGTGAAAATGTGTGCAAATCTTTGAATATATATATATTTCCAAGGGAACATTTGTAACTCAAATCTTTGCTTCTCGAGGGGGTCCCTGGAACAATATATTTTGAGATAGGGGTCCGCGGCCAAATACATGTACATTTTGGGGTCCTTGACATGAAAAGCTAGCTGGGGACCCCCCCTGGAACCTGGGGGGTCCCTGGACCTCATTTGGGGAACCACTGCTATAGACATGTTAACCATAGACATCCAGCGTGTGTAGCCTAGCCCATTGCTTCTTAAAGTGGGGTCCTTGGGGGGGTCCCAGGGGGTCCCCAGCAAAATTGGCTATTTAAAAAATAGCAGATATACAAGCTCATAGCTTGTAGGTCTGCTATTTTTGAAAGAATGTGTGCAAATCTTTAAATCATTTTGTTTTAAAGGCGAATATTTTGAACTCAAATCTTTGCTTCTGGGGGGGTCCCTGGCACAACGTATTTTCAGGTGGGGGTCCACGGCCAAATGCATATCATTTTGGGGGTCCTTGGCACGAAAAAGTTTGAGAACCACTGACCTAGTTCTGACTAGTGTTGATTTTGACAGCAAATTTTAATTCAGTTTTAGTCAAAGTCTTTTGAATCAACTTCCACGTAGTTTGAGTCATATTTTAGTCATTCTGAAATGTTATAGTTTTTGTCTAGTTTTAGTCGACTAAATATAAGATTATAGTCGACTAAAATGTATTTCGGCAGAGTGCCTTGATGGCGTCGCAATGGCTGATTTACACTTATATGCTGAAAACAGCAGATCTACAAGCTCACAATGCGTCGCTGTAGATCTGCTGTTTTCAGAGCGCAACACCAGAGGGCAACCAAACATAAAATGACTTGTCTTTTAGTTCTACTGGATCTCTTCTCCACTAGATCCTCACTAACATTTTAGTCTAGTTTTTATTTGTTGACGAAATGGTCTATATATTTAGTCTTAGTTTCAGTCATCATAGCTTAGTTTATATTTGGTTTTTATTTGGTTTTTATTTGGTTTTTATTTGGTTTTTATTTAGTTTTTATTTAGTTTTCTTCAGTGGAAAAGGTAGTCGACCAACATTTTTCGTCAAAGTTTTAGTCAACGAAATCAACACTGGTTCTAACTGTAGTTGTGTTCACAGGGTTCCTCCTGGCCTGAGGAGAACATCTTCTAACTGTAGTTGTGTTCACAGGGTTCCTCTGGGCCTGAGGAGGACATCTTCTAACTGTAGTTGTGTTCACAGGGTTCCTCCTGGCCTGAGGAGAACATCTTCTAACTGTAGTTGTGTTCACAGGGTTCCTCTGGGCCTGAGGAGGACATCTTCTAACTGTAGTTGTGTTCACATGCAGGGTTCCTCCTGGCCTGAGGAGAACATCTTCTAACTGTAGTTGTGTTCACATGGTTCCTCCTGGCCTGAGGAGGACATCTTCTAACTGTAGTTGTGTTCACAGGGTTCCTCTGGGCCTGAGGAGAACATCTTCTAACTGTAGTTGTGTTCACAGGGTTCCTCTGGGCCTGAGGAGAACATCTTCTAACTGTAGTTGTGTTCACAGGGTTCCTCCTGGCCTGAGGAGAACATCTTCTAACTGTAGTTGTGTTCACATGGTTCCTCCTGGCCTGAGGAGAACATCTTCTAACTGTAGTTGTGTTCACATGGTTCCTCCTGGCCTGAGGAGAACATCTTCTAACTGTAGTTGTGTTCACAGGGTTCCTCTGGGCCTGAGGAGAACATCTTCTAACTGTAGTTGTGTTCACAGGGTTCCTCTGGGCCTGAGGAGGACATCTTCTAACTGTAGTTGTGTTCACAGGGTTCCTCTGGGCCTGAGGAGACATCTTCTAACTGTAGTTGTGTTCACAGGGTTCCTCCTGGCCTGAGGAGGACATCTTCTAACTGTAGTTGTGTTCACAGGGTTCCTCTGGGCCTGAGGAGAACATCTTCTAACTGTAGTTGTGTTCACAGGGTTCCTCTGGGCCTGAGGAGGACATCTTCTAACTGTAGTTGTGTTCACAGGGTTCCTCCTGGCCTGAGGAGGACATCTTCTAACTGTAGTTGTGTTCACAGGGTTCCTCTGGGCCTGAGGAGGACATCTTCTAACTGTAGTTGTGTTCACAGGGTTCCTCTTGGCCTGAGGAGAACATCTTCTAACTGTAGTTGTGTTCACAGGGTTCCTCTGGGCCTGAGGAGGACATCTTCTAACTGTAGTTGTGTTCACAGGGTTCCTCTGGGCCTGAGGAGGACATCTTCTAACTGTAGTTGTGTTCACAGGGTTCCTCTTGGCCTGAGGAGAACATCTTCTAACTGTAGTTGTGTTCACAGGGTTCCTCTGGGCCTGAGGAGGACATCTTCTAACTGTAGTTGTGTTCACAGGGTTCCTCCGGGCCTGAGGAGGACATCTTCGATGAGGACGGCTGCTACTCTCCCACCTCCTCGGTGTCCTCCTGCGTGTCCTCCTCCTCGGCCACCGTCCTCCTCCCCACCGTGACCTCCTCCTCCTCACACACAGCAGGGGGGAAGATCCTCTGCACCTCCTGCAACCAGGAGATCTCTGACAGATACCTCCTCCAGGTCAGTAGAACTGTCAGACTGTCCTGTACCGTTAAGTTTAGTTCTGCATTAACCCTTTAAGACCGGGAACGCATCTGTGTTTCATTTTTAGATTTATTTGGCTTTTAAAAAATAGCAGATCTACCAGCTCATAGATCTGCTATTTTTTGAACAATCGTGTAAAAGTTGTAAGCTTGTAGCTTGTAAGCTTTTAGATCTGCTATTTCTGCTTTTTTAAATATTTGAAAATGTATGAAGAATGTTCAACTTGGAAACGATTATGCAAAAATAATTGCGACCATCTCAAATAACTGCGTTACACGATTATGTAATAATTTTGACAGGCCTATCACTCACTCACTCACACACACACACACACACTCACGCACGCACGCACGCACGCACGCACGCACGCACGCACGCACGCACGCACGCACGCACGCACGCACGCACGCACGCACGCACGCACGCACGCACGCACGCACGCACGCACGCACGCACACACACACACACACACACCGCCTAATCTTTGCTTCATTCTTCAGGTCAACAACTACTGCTGGCATGTGCGCTGTCTCTCCTGCAGCGTGTGTCAGACCTCACTGGGCCGACATGTGAGCTGCTACATCAAAGAGCAACAGGTTTTCTGCAAACTGGACTACTTCAGGTACAAACACATTGATTCTGGACTACTTCAGGTACAAACACATGTATTCTGGACTACTTCAGGTACAAACACATGTATTCTGGACTACTTCAGGTACAAACACATGTATTCTGGACTACTTCAGGTACAAACACATGTATTCTGGACTACTTCAGGTACAAACACATGTATTCTGGACTACTTCAGATACAAACACATTGATTCTGGACTACTTCAGGTACAAACACTTTGATTCTGGACTACTTCAGGTACAAACACATTGATTCTGGACTACTTCAGGTACAAACACATTGATTCTGGACTACTTCAGGTACAAACACATGTATTCTGGACTACTTCAGGTACAAACATTGATTCTGAACTACTTCAGGTACAACACATGTATTCTGGACTACTTCAGGTACAAACATTGATTCTGGACTACTTCAGGTACAAACACATTGATTCTGGACTACTTCAGGTACAAACACATTGACTCTGGACTACTTCAGGTGCAAACACATTTATTCTGGACTACTTCAGGTACAAACACATGGACTCTGGACTACTTCAGGTACAAACATTGATTCTGGACTACTTCAGGTACAAACACATTGATTCTGGACTACTTCAGGTACAAACACATGTATTCTGGACTACTTCAGGTACAAACACATGTATTCTGGACTACTTCAGGTACAAACACATGTATTCTGGACTACTTCAGGTACAAACACATTGATTCTGGACTACTTCAGATACAAACACATTGATTCTGGACTACTTCAGGTACAAACACTTTGATTCTGGACTACTTCAGGTACAAACACATTGATTCTGGACTACTTCAGGTACAAACACATTGATTCTGGACTACTTCAGGTACAAACACATGTATTCTGGACTACTTCAGGTACAACACATGTATTCTGGACTACTTCAGGTACAAACATTGATTCTGGACTACTTCAGGTACAAACACATTGATTCTGGACTACTTCAGATACAAACACATTGATTCTGGACTACTTCAGGTACAACACATGTGTTCTGGACTACTTCAGGTACAAACACATTGATTCTGGACTACTTCAGGTACAAACACATTGACTCTGGACTACTTCAGGTACAAACACATGTATTCTGGACTACTTCAGGTACAAACACATGGACTCTGGACTACTTCAGGTACAAACATTGATTCTGGACTACTTCAGGTACAACACATGTATTCTGGACTACTTCAGGTACAAACACTTTGATTCTGGACTACTTCAGGTACAAACACATGTATTCTGGACTACTTCAGGTACAAACACATTGATTCTGGACTACTTCAGGTACAAACACTTTGATTCTGGACTACTTCAGGTACAAAAACTTTGATTCTGGACTACTTCAGGTACAAACACATGTATTCTGGACTACTTCAGGTACAAACACATTGATTCTGGACTACTTCAGGTACAAACACTTTGATTCTGGACTACTTCAGGTACAAACACATTGATTCTGGACTACTTCAGGTACAAACACATGTATTCTGGACTACCTCAGGTACAAACACATTGATTCTGGACTACTTCAGGTACAAACACATGTATTCTGGACTACTTCAGGTACAAACACATTGATTCTGGACTACTTCAGGTACAAACACATTGATTCTGGACTACTTCAGGTACAAACACATGGATTCTGGACTACTTCAGGTACAAACACTTTGATTCTGGACTACTTCAGGTACAAACACATTGATTCTGGACTACTTCAGGTACAAACACTTTGATTCTGGACTACTTCAGGTACAAACACATGTATTCTGGACTACTTCAGGTACAAACACTTTGATTCTGAGGTACAAACACATGTATTCTGGACTACTTCAGGTACAAACACATTGATTCTGGACTACTTCAGGTACAAACACTTTGATTCTGGACTACTTCAGGTACAAACATTTATTCTGGACTACTTCAGGTACAAACATTTATTCTGGACTACTTCAGGTACAAACACATTGATTCTGGACTACTTCAGGTACAAACACTTTGATTCTGGACTACTTCAGGTACAAACACATTGATTCTGGACTACTTCAGGTACAAACACATTGATTCTGGACTACTTCAGGTACAAACACTTTGATTCTGGACTACTTCAGGTACAAACACATTGATTCTGGACTACTTCAGGTACAAACACATTGATTCTGGACTACTTCAGGTACAAACACTTTGATTCTGGACTACTTCAGGTACAAACACATTGATTCTGGACTACTTCAGGTACAAACACATTGATTCTGGACTACTTCAGGTACAAACACTTTGATTCTGGACTACTTCAGGTACAAACATTTATTCTGGACTACTTCAGGTACAAACACATTTATTACATACACTGGAAAAAGCAGAGGAATCATCCTTTCAAAGGGATAGTTCACCCATAGCACCTTTCATACATAAATGCAGCTCAAAGTGCTTTACAGGGTGAAATACATAAAATAAAATAAAGCGAAAGTGCTTTACAGAAAAAGCGACACAAAGCAGAGAAAAAACATCAAAGCAGTTTAACAATGGCATATAAAAAAGGCAGGAAATAATAGCAGTGGTATTAAAATAATGGCGAAAGCAGAAGGCAGTGAATCAAGCAAACAGCGAAGACATAAACAGCAACATAGCGACATAGGAAAAAGATCAACTAAAAGCAAGAGTGAAGAAGTAAGTCTTGAGCTGTGCTTTAAAGCTATCCACAGAGATAGAGATTAAAGCTATCCACAGAGATAGAGATTAAAGCTATCCACAGAGATAGAGATTAAAGCTATCCACAGAGATAGAGATTAAAGCTATCCACAGAGATAGAGATCAAAGCTATCCACAGAGATAGAGATTAAAGCTATCCACAGAGATAGAGATTAAAGCTATCCACAGAGATAGAGATTAAAGCTATCCACAGAGATATGATTCTTTTGGGGGGTCGAGAAGCACTGAACTAGACTATACTTTGTTACAGCAGCCAGCATAACGTTTGTAACTAAGTATATTTTGATGCCAGGTACTTTTACTGATTACTGAATACAGGGATTTTACAGGCATTTTTGCATTGCGGTATTGCTACTTTTACTTAACCCTTTAAGACCGGGAACGCATCTGTGTCATTTTATGATTTCTTTGGCTATATAAAAATAGCAGATCTACAAGCTCATAGCGCGGCACTGTGCCGCACTATGAGCTTGTAGATCTGCTATTTTTTGGAAAAAAACTGAAAATGTGTGCAAATCTTTTATATACATTTTTAACTCAAATCTTTGCTTCTGGGGGTCCCTGGAACAAAATATGTTTAGATGGGAGGGGGTCCGCGGTCAAATCCATATTATTTTGGGGGTCCTTGACATTAAAAAAGTTTGAAAACCATTCATTATATAGCAACATAAAACCTACCCAAATAAATACCTACCCCTAGGATTATGATGAGAGAGGAAAAAATAAAATAAAAAATAAACTTTAGGGAAAAAAAGAATAGAAAAAAGATTTAGAAGAAATTTGTAAAATCCCCAGAAGCAAAGATTTGAGTTAAAAACTTTTGCTTTAAAAAAGTGTATATATATATTCAAATTAAAGATTTGCAGACATTTTCACGATTTCAGAAAAAAAAAACTACAAGCTCACTCGGTGCCGCGCTATGAGCTTGCAGATCTGCTTTTTTTGAATTTTGAAGAAATCTTAAGATGACACATGCGTTCCCTTCCTGGCCTTAAAGGGTTAATAATAATAAAAAAAAGAGCTCCGAGTACATCTTCCTGTTCTCCGCTCTCCTCTCTCTCGCTCCTTCAGGAGGTACGGGACCCGCTGTGCGCGCTGCGGTCGCAACATCCGCTCCAGTGACTGGGTGCGGCGTGCGCGTGGCAGCACCTTCCACCTGGCCTGCTTCTCCTGCTCCTCCTGCAAGCGCCAGCTGGCCACCGGAGAGGAGTTTGGACTGATGGACGACAAGGTGTTCTGTCGAGGTCACTACGACAACATGATGGACAATATCAAACGCACCCAGGACAGCAGTAAGTCAACTATATGTATATATATATATAATATAATACTATAATAATATATACCCTAACCCCAGGACAGCAGTAAGTCAACTATATGTATATATATATATATATATATATATATATATATATATATATATATAATACTATAATAATATATACCCTAACCCCAGGACAGCAGTAAGTCAACTATATGTATATATATATATATATATATATATATATATATATATATATATATATATATATATATATATATATATATATATATATATAATACTATAATAATATATACCCTAACCCCAGGACAGCAGTAAGTCAACTATATGTATATATATATATATATAATACTATAATAATATATACCCTAACCCCAGGACAGCAGTAAGTCAACTATATGTATATATATATATATATATAATACTATAATAATATATACCCTAACCCCAGGACAGCAGTAAGTCAACTATATGTATATATATATATATATATATATATATAATACTATAATAATATATACCCTAACCCCAGGACAGCAGTAAGTCAACTATATGTATATATATATATAATATAATGTTATAATAATATATACCCTAACCCCAGGACAGCAGTAAGTCAACTATATGTATGTATATATATATATATACATATGTTATAATAATATATACCCTAACCCCAGGACAGCAGTAAGTCAACTATATGTATATATATATATAATATAATACTATAATAATATATACCCTAACCCCAGGACAGCAGTAAGTCAACTATATGTATATATATATATATAATGTTATAATAATATATACCCTAACCCCAGGACAGCAGTAAGTCAACTATATGTATATATATATATATATATATATAATACTATAATAATATATACCCTAACCCCAGGACAGCAGTAAGTCAACTATATGTATATATATATATATATAATGTTATAATAATATATACCCTAACCCCAGGACAGCAGTAAGTCAACTATATGTATATATATATATATATATATATATAATACTATAATAATATATACCCTAACTCCAGGACAGCAGTAAGTCAACTATATGTATATATATATATATAATGTTATAATAATATATACCCTAACCCCAGGACAGCAGTAAGTCAACTATATGTATATATATATATATATAATACTATAATAATATATACCCTAACTCCAGGACAGCAGTAAGTCAACTATATGTATATATATATATATAATGTTATAATAATATATACCCTAACCCCAGGACAGCAGTAAGTCAACTATATGTATATATATATATATATAATACTATAATAATATATACCCTAACTCCAGGACAGCAGTAAGTCAACTATATGTATATATATATATATATAATACTATAATAATATATACCCTAACTCCAGGACAGCAGTAAGTCAACTATATGTATATATATATATATATATAATACTATAATAATATATACCCTAACCCCAGGACAGCAGTAAGTCAACTATATGTATATATATATATATATATATATATATAATACTATAATAATATATACCCTAACCCCAGGACAGCAGTAAGTCAACTATATGTATATATATATATAATATAATGTTATAATAATATATACCCTAACCCCAGGACAGCAGTAAGTCAACTATATGTATGTATATATATATATATATACATATGTTATAATAATATATACCCTAACCCCAGGACAGCAGTAAGTCAACTATATGTATATATATATATAATATAATACTATAATAATATATACCCTAACCCCAGGACAGCAGTAAGTCAACTATATGTATATATATATATATAATGTTATAATAATATATACCCTAACCCCAGGACAGCAGTAAGTCAACTATATGTATATATATATATATATATATATAATACTATAATAATATATACCCTAACCCCAGGACAGCAGTAAGTCAACTATATGTATATATATATATATATAATGTTATAATAATATATACCCTAACCCCAGGACAGCAGTAAGTCAACTATATGTATATATATATATATATATATATATAATACTATAATAATATATACCCTAACTCCAGGACAGCAGTAAGTCAACTATATGTATATATATATATATAATGTTATAATAATATATACCCTAACCCCAGGACAGCAGTAAGTCAACTATATGTATATATATATATATATAATACTATAATAATATATACCCTAACTCCAGGACAGCAGTAAGTCAACTATATGTATATATATATATATAATGTTATAATAATATATACCCTAACCCCAGGACAGCAGTAAGTCAACTATATGTATATATATATATATATAATACTATAATAATATATACCCTAACTCCAGGACAGCAGTAAGTCAACTATATGTATATATATATATATATAATACTATAATAATATATACCCTAACTCCAGGACAGCAGTAAGTCAACAACAATATGCATGGAGTTGGTTAGATGGCGATATATAATAGCAGATCATCTTAACACAGTTACGGGTCCGTTTAGTTCGTTTTAAAGGGATAAATGAAACATTTTACTGTATAATACTGATGCATGTGTGTCTGCGAATTACAATTGACAATTCCATTTTTTTGGTCCAGTCTTCTGCATTGGGCCTTATTTTTAAGCATTTTGCAAATCAACGAGTAGCCTCGATCTCCAGGCTTTTATTGTTTAGTTTTGCTAAAAAATAAAAGCCTGGCCCAGCCCGTCGGTGTACTCGGTATGAGGAAGTGTTTCACTTCCCAACCAACCAGAGTGCAGTGGGCGTCGCTCGTAATGTTGTGTTAACGGGGCGGGGGTTGACGGACAGATCGGTGAACCAATGGGATCAGGCGCAGTCTCTCGCCGGCTCTATACACGAAATCAGGAGCGTTGGGGCAGTCTAATCAACGAGTAATGCTATCTATAGGACATAGTACAGTAGTACATAGTATAGGACATAGGACATAGTACTCACGGTGGCACAGAGGGCACTGTGGCGCTGTCGGTAGCGCTGTCGCCTCACAGCTAGAAGGTCCTGGGTTCGATTCCCGCAGGGGACGCTGGGGGCGCTCGGGGCGTGTTCTCTCCTCCGCGTCATCAGTGCCCATACCCTAGGTGGGGTTGGTGAAAGGGCCTTTCTGTGTGGAGTTTGCATGTTCTCCCCGTGTCTCCCAGGGTAGTTAATACCCTCACAAAAACATGCAGTAATCCTGGTCACTATACTGCCTCCCCCATGACAGCCGGGGCGCCTGATGGAGGGGAAAGGAACTGGTTGGAATAACGTGTTCCTTCCACGCGCTACGTCCTACCAGGGAAACTCCCCCCTGTCGTCAGGTGACAAGAAGGTCAGTTGGCTCTCATGCATTGAAGGAGGCATGAGCTCGGCCCTGGGCTCCCTAGGCTGGCGGGGGGAGTGTAGCTCCCAGGATCACTTAGATAATTGGCACGGGTGATAAAGGGTTACCAAAAAAGTGGGATAACTTTTTTTTAATAGAAGTACATACATAGTATGCAAGAATATTAACCCCATATTGAGTTTGATTTCAGTGTCTTTCAAATGCGATGGGTGAATTGTTAGCATGCCGTCTTAAGGTTAAGTCTCCCAATTGTAATTCCAGCTGGAGCCATATGTTGCATGTCTTACACCTCTCACTCATCTCGGCTCCTGTCTCTTTCCTGTCAAAAAAAACAAAACGGCAAAACAACAAAAGGGAAACCCTCTTGTGATCTTTCAGAGAGAGCCCGAGATGAAGACATAGCGCCATCTGGTGGACAGCATGGTGCCAGCACCATATCCAGGCCTGCCAAGAGGGCCAGAACCAGCTTCACCGTGGACCAGTTACAGGTACAGTGTTGGGCTCAAGCCCAACTCTTCATGCACTCGTTACTGATCCCTTAAAACTCATAACATTGGTAATTGCATCCTTTCTGCTCAATATTCAGAATTTGCATGAGCAAATTAAATTGCTATTCTCTGCTATTCTCTTCTGCAACCACTGTAACATCCTCCTCAGCTCTGTTGATTTTGTCCACTAAAACTATGACGAAAAATGTTCGTCGACTACCTTTTTACACTGACGAAAACTAGATAAAAACTAATGAAGTAATGAAGCTGTATGACTAAAACTATGACTCAATATATTGACAATTTCCTCAACAAATAAAAACCAGACTAAGATGTTATAGGGAGGGACTAGTGGAGAAGAGATCCAACTAGGGTGTTGTGCTCTGAAAATAGCAGATCTACAAGCTCACAACGCGTCACAGCGGAGCTTGTAGATTGCTATTTTCAGCATGCAACCAAGTGTAAAATCAGCCATTAAGACGCCATCAAGGCACCGACAACACACATTATAGTCGACTAAAATCTGATGATATTTAGTCGACTAAAACTAGACAAAAACTAAAACATTTCAGAATGACTAAAATATGACTAAAACTAAATAGAATTTTATTCAAAAGACTATGACTAAAACTAATAAAAATGTGCTGTCAAAATCAACACTGACTGGGTCCAAATAATTCTGTGCCCCCTCCTCCCCCCCCTTCCCCCCATCCCCCCCCTCCCCCCATCCCCCCCCCTCCTCCCCCTCCTCCCCCTCCTCCCCCCTTCCCCCCCATCACCCTCCAGGTCATGCAGACACAGTTCTCAAAGGACAACAACCCAGACGCTCAGACTCTGCAGAAACTAGCAGAGAGGACGGGCCTCAGCCGCAGAGTCATCCAGGTAGACCACCTACAGTACCTACAGTAGGAGAAGCAGTGGTGGAAAGTCATTAAGTACATTTACTCAAGTACTGTACAATTTTGAGGTATTTTTTTACTTTACTGGAGTATTTCCAATTTTCCGTACTCGGAGGCAAATAATATACTTTTACTCCACTACAATTATTAGAAAATGTAGTTACTAGTTACTTTTTTTCCCTTATTGTCTCCGCCAGGCCGAAAGGCATGGCGAGAGAGTATGTTTTACCCCCTGTCCGTCCGTCCGCGTGTTAGCAGCTAATCTCCGGCACCGTTGGCCCGGTCGCTGTGAAACTGTGCACACACACTCCCTGGATTCCAATTCAGAACCTCTGCCCTTTTTCACATGGGCCTGTTATAGCGCCACCTGGAGGCCGATTTGTGCAAAACTCATTTTTTTAATATTACTCCTACAGATTTTATCCAAACGTCATGCAAATCGGTACACAGTATCTCTATAGTCATGTGATCAACACGGATCTGTCCGATTTCCCATATTCCATCCTCATTGGCTAAGGTTGGCTTCCAAAATTTGCGGGATTGGTCCGTTTTAAACAAAATGCCTCAAATCATGAACGCAGCTTGCGATTTCCATGAAATTTCACAAACACATTCCCACTAGGCCAAGGAAGAAATGCCACCCTTTTCACATTGGCCTGTTATAGCGCCACCAGCAGGTCTAATTTAGCAAAACACATTTTTGGAACAAAATGCCTCAAATCATGAATGCAGTGTCTGATTGCCGTGAACGACCTAAGAATAAATGGCACCCTTTTCACATTGGCCTATTATAGCGCCACCAGGAGGCCACAATAACGTACCTGACCTGGCGGAGACCTGTGCTCGTTTTGTATTATCGCAAACTACCAACTACTTCAGCCCTATATATATGTCGGTCATTTGAAAATAGCCGATCTACAAGCTCACAATGCGTCGCATCGAGCTTGTAGATCTGCTATTTTCAAAAGATTTTTTACATTTTTAACTTGTGAAATGGGACATTGTGCATAATGAGTACATTTACTTTTGGTACTTTAAGTACATTTTGATACCAATACTTTTGTACTTTTACTCAAGTACATTTTGAATTCCGGACTTTTACTTGTAACAGAGTATTTCTATATTGCAGTATTGATACTTTTTCTTAAGTAAAACATTTGAGTACTTTCTCCACCACTGATGATAAGGCAGTGTCTGCTGCTGTTCATTCATTTATAAATCTACATAAATCTACATGAGATAAACAGGAACGTATCAACATCAACCACCGCTCTGTGCTTCTCTAACCCTCTGTTTCTATAACCCTCTGTTTCTCTAACCCTCTGTTTCTCTAACCCTCTGTTTCTCTAACCCTCTGTTTCTCAAACCCTCTGTTTCTATAACCCTCTGTTTCTATAACCCTCTGTTTCTCTAACCCTCTCCTCCAGGTTTGGTTCCAGAACTGTCGAGCTCGTCAGAAAAAACACACACATCCTGTATCCTGTACGGTGATGACATCACTTCCTGCTGGCCAACTGGCGGCACCTTTGATAGAGGACCTGCATTACACTACGTTTGTTCCTGATACAACCCTTCTGACCACTCTGACTTACATGGATGGTAAGACACACACACACACACACACACACACACACACACACACACACTCTCAAAACCTGTGTGTTTTGATTTTTTTCTCATCCAACTTCTGCCGCAAAGCCATGCCTCTCTAGGACCCAACATGGTGACACGGACGTTTCCGTCATTTGATTGGCTGATCCCAGATCCCAGACCTAATCTAAGGAGCAATGCTTAGCACAAAGACTAAACTATTCCACATACAGCATTAAGACTAAACTATTCCACATACAACATTAAGACTAAACTATTCCACATACAACATTAAGACTAAACTATTCCACATACAGCATTAAGACTAAACTATTCCACATACAACATTAAGACTATTCCACATACAACATTAAGACTAAACTATTCCACATACAACATTAAGACTAAACTATTCCACATACAACATTAAGACTAAACTATTCCACATACAGCATTAAGACTAAACTATTCCACATACAACATTAAGACTAAACTATTCCACATACAACATTAAGACTAAACTATTCCACATACTATTTTTTTTTAAGTCATGAAAATGTGTTAAAATCTTTGAATATATCTATTTTTTAAAGTGACCATTTGTAACTCAAATCTTTGCTTCTGGGGGATTCTACAAATGTCTTCTAAATCCTAACAGTTTTTTGAAAGAATTATGTTATAATATCAGTGGTTCCGAAACCTTTTCATGTCAAGGACCCCCGAATTGATGTATTTGGCCGTGGACCCCCATCTCAAAATGTTTTGGACCAGGGACCCGGTTTCCATGGGTGGCGTGGCCATTGCAGAAGTTAGTTGTAGAAAAAATATGCATACTGATCATGTTCAAAGGAGAAGCCCCCCCCCCCCTTAAGGTTCTTTATTGTTGCATGTTGTGCTCAGGTACATAAGCATGTTGTGCTCAGGTACATTAGAGTAAAATGTGTTTTTACTTCCTTCAGTCAATGTTGCAGCATAGGTTATTATAAAAGTAAAGGGGGGAAAAGAGAGAAAAAAACGGCGAACAAATTGTCCAGTAATTGTAACTAATAGGATAATATAAATGTATGTACAATGTATGTATATGCTTGGCATAATTATTATATACACCATCAGCATTTATCAGTGAGCTGCTGCCACAGTACCTTAAAGGACGACTTCACTCATTTTCAACCCATGTTCATATAATTGGTCCTCACTAATGCTCATGATAAAACGGTACTATTTGTTTCTACTCCGTCTGTGTCTTATAGGAGGGCTGTGGACACTTCAGAAACCTGCCTACCAGTGACATCATTGTAGGCAGGATTTTATTTTTCTTTATCAACGCGAGAACAATGGCTTCCATTATAGCATCCATTATAGCATGCTAACTGTCCAGGAATAGAAAGCCTGCAGTTTCTATTAGCTTGGATTCCCCATCGATGATGTCACTGGTAGACGGGTTTCTGAACTGTCCACAGCGCGAGTAGACAGAAATGCTAACATATTATCAGTGGTGTAAAGTAACTAAGTACATTTACTTAAGTACTGTACTTAAGTACAATTTTGAGATATTTGTACTTTACTTGAGTATTTCCAATTCCAAATACTTTTACTTCTACTCCACTACACCTCAGAGGCAAATATTGTACTTTTACTCCACTACAATTATTTGAAAACTTTAGTTACTTTGCAGATATAAATTATTACATTATAAAACATACATTAACCACTTTAGCCCTGTTTTATACATAGGCTATTTGAAAATAGCAGATCTACAAGCTCACAACGCGTCGCATCTTGTAGATCTGCTATTTTCAAACATTTTAGTACTTTTACTGTTGGCACTTTAAGTACATTTTGATACCAATACTTTTGTACTTTTACTCAAGTACATTTTGAATTCTGGACTTTTACTTGTAACAGAGTATTTTTATATTGCATTATTGGTACTTTTACTTAAGTAAAGAATTTGAGTACTTTTTCCACCACTGCTGATATTATAATGAGCATTAGTGAGGACCAGTTATATGAAGACGGGTTGAACGTTGGTGAAGTCGTCCTTTAACAGTTCTCTTCATATTCACTAGATTTTAAAACTTGTATTTCTCTTCCTCCAGTCCAGTCCTCCAACGGAAACCCACTGCTGCTCCAGCCAATCATGGCCAATCCCATGACACACCTGCCAGTCAGCCACGCCTGAGCCGCGCCCACTTTTGAAGACGATTCCGAGAGGTTTTTCAGCAGCCGGTGGCGTCGCACTGAACCTCAACACGCCTACAAGTTTTGATCAACATTATGAACGCTGTCACAAAGCGGTTTGAATTTGTTCAGGTTTACAAAAAAATACTTTTTCATCAGCTAATATACATACACTGCCCCCTTGTGGCTGTGTGCGGGCATTACAAACAATTCCATTTCTTAAAAAGATGTACTGAAGAGAAGCAGTATGTGTTAAGTTAAATATACATTGAGTGTATAAAAAGTTATATTTTTGTTACTGTTGTATCCATTATTGGTTATAAATGTCCTGGCATTTAATTTATTTGAAATGTATGACGAGGCACCTTGTGGCAACATGACGACGAACATGTTTATTTACACGGTTGAGTTGGATGTTAAGCAATGTTAACCCATTAGGACCTGGAACGCATCTGTGTCACTTTAGATTTCCTTGGGCTATTCCAAAAAAGCAGATCTACAAGCTCATAGCGCGGCACCGAGTGCCGCGCTATGAGCTTGTAGATCTGCTTTTTTTGAAAAATCTTGATTTTTTAGTTTTTTTCCAAAAACAGTTAGGATTTAGAAAACCTTTTTAAGAATGGCCTCGGGTCTTAATGGGTCTTAATGGGTCTTAATGGGTTGGGCTTAACATCTAACTCTGCTTCCGCCCGGCGTTTTTCGTACCTTTTATGTGATATGATATCCTAGGACGATTGTTACAGGAGAAAACATTCATAACTCCACCCCAGTCCCACCTCAGCTAAACATCTGAGCCTATGGGAGCTTTTTTTCCTTCTTGAGATCTATGTATTTTAATAGGCTTTTTTTTAAAAAGCTATTAAAATACGTGACCTAGCAGTAGTCCCAGAGGCTCTGAGGTTTAGATGCGGTCGACTGGGGATGGAGTTATGATTTTTTTCCTACCGTACCACTCCTAGGATATCATAATATCATTATAAAAGGTAAGAAAATTATTCTCCTTTAAAAGGCTCAAATTAGATTTATTTTGTTTTATTTACACAGCAACAGATTAGTTTTTGTATTAAACCTGAAAGCCCAGATAGAGGCTCATTACATGTGTAACCAGTAATAAATTATTGAAATCTTTGCATCATAAAAATCCAGTCTTTGTTTCACCTCTGACCTTCTTGGACCATTTAATTCATTCAGACCAGGAACGCATCTGTGTCATTTTTAGATTTCTTTAGCTATTTCAAAAATAGCAGATCTACAAGCTCAGAGCTTGTAGATCTGCTATTTTAGAAAAATCTTGAAACTTTTTGCTAATCTTGGAATATATATTTTTTTAAAGGACGACTTCACCCTTTTTCAACCTATCTTCATATAATAGGTCCTTCACTAATACTCATGATAAAATGGTACCTTTTTTTTCTACTCGTAGGAGGGCTGTGGAAATCCCGTCTACCAGTGACATCATTGATAGGCAGGATTTATTTTTTCCAACAAGATTTAAATTTTCTTATTTAGATTTGTATTAACGTGACAACAATGGCTTCTGTTATTGCATCGCAACTTTCCAGGAATAGAAAGCCTGCAGTTTCTATTAGCTTGGATTCCCCATCGATGATGTCACTGGTAGACGGGTTTCTGAACCGTCCACAGCCCTCGTTTTGAGCTTGTAGATCGGATATTTTTTAATTGGAATCCCGATTTTTTTTCTTGCTATTTTTTATTTGGAATCCTGAAAAGTCCATTTTGTATTTAATTTCAAAAGCATGTAGTTATACTTATGTTAACTTTATGAATTTAACTACAAATATATTAGACATAAACAAGACAATAGAATGTTAATACTAGTCATTAAGCTACTAATATAGACTGAAGTAATTAAAGCGGGTCATGTTTGCATGTTTGGAATCATAACAGCTGAAATCAATAATATATCACTATTCTGATATTAACCTGCGAACCGCATTAAGTGAAGGTGGGGGCCGCATGTGGCCCCCGGACCACCAGTTGCCCATGTATGACCTATTATATGAAGATAGGTTGAAAATGGGTGAAGTGGTCCTTTAACCTCTGGTTTGGTTGGATCTCTTGCTGGAGCGTGTGGTTCCAGTCATTTCAAACAGTGGAGGATGTTGATGGCTTCCACAGGAGAGACCTCTGCAAAATGAAATAAATACAAAACCAAGGGAAAAACACTTTACAACTCATAGATACAGAACAAAGAACAGGAGACGACACGCAGAGGAAAGGAAGTAGAGAGCCAGAGCAGACAGGATGGACAAACAGAGAGAAGCATTGTGTCAACATTATAAGTGATATTGTTTGATAATTAAGCTCATTGTTGGTGATGGTCAAGTAAAAAACAAACTTTATTTCCTCTCTAAATGGACAGGCAGAGACTTTGATCTCCATTCAGTTAACCCCGCCCACTTCTGCCCATTCTACACATTTAGTCAAAACACAAATGTTTTTGCACACATGCACACACACGCACGTGCACACATGCGCGCGCACGCGCGCACACACACACACACACACACACACACATACATGTCCTTTCACAAATGTAAAATGGTGAATGAATAGAGTATATTCAGTATAATGTTAATGAAACATAAGAAGGGAGACTTTTAGTCACTTGATATGGACAATAACACAATTGAAATAAGCATGACTGACCACCAGGGGTCGCCTCATACTGCAATCAGAGAACAATTTATGGTTTATGAACCAAATTGTCCAGAGCATGGATATCGGGCCCATATAGAGCTATATAAGAACTATATAAGATCTTGTTTGGGCCAGAGGAACAGTGTGGTTGCCATGTCAACCATTATGCAGTATTTGAATCAACTCTGCCACCTGGTGGTCAGACTTTGCCAATGATTCTCATCATCATTTAAACACCAATGCATGATGTTTCTCTACATTATTGTATCAATGGAAAAGTGATAGAAAGGGAGTTCTGTAAGTGCAACAAAAAAAACTTGTTTGAATGGAAAGGAATGAATTCAAATGGAAACCTATACGTATTATTTCATATATTTACATATGTTTCCAGCCACCTGGATCAGCCATCCTTGAACTTTTCCCCGTGAGTGACGGGGCTTTAAGAATGATCTGCATACATGCAGTATAGATGTCACAGTGGGTCCATCATGCTCCCTAACAGCAAATTACAGCCTTTCAAACTCCTGCTATGGATTCTCAGCTGAAAACAAAGAACATGCCGCCCCCATACACACACACACACACACACACACACACACACACACACACACACACACACACACACACTCAGCCAGTCTCATCCTTATATCCCTATCCTCCTCCACTCTTACACACACACACACACACGCACGCACGCACGCACGCACGCACGCACGCACGCACGCCCGCACGCACGCACGCACACGTTCCATACAGCACCAATTCGATCCTCTCCATTATTTCCCTCTCTCTATACCCTCTCCCTCCCTCTCTCTGTTGTGTGTAGCAGATCTACAAGCTCTATGAGCTTGTAGATCTGCTATTTTTGAAAGATCTTGAACGTTAGTGAACATTTTTAACACAAATCTTTGCTTCTGGGGGTCCCTGCCCAGCACAACATATTTTCAGATGGGGTCCAAGGCCACATATCAATCCTTGACGTGAAAAGGTTTGAGATCCACTGCTCAATCGTGTGTGTGTGTGTGTGTGTGTGTGTGTGAGAGAGAGAGAGAGAGAGAGAGAGAGAGAGAGAGAGAGAGAGAGAGAGAGAGAGAGAGAGAGAGGTAGGAGGAGGAGGAGGAGGATCTGGAAATTGAGCAAATACTCTTCTGAATTCTGCTTTAGTCTGAATGTAAAAGGCTGATTGATATCCATTATGTTACTGCCCACACATGCAAACTAAGTGCAGTTGTTGACTTTGACTGGCATTTAGTTTTTATGCATATATGTGCAAGTGTTTTATCACGAGCGTGTGTGTGTGTGTGTGTGTGTGTGTGTGTGTGTTTGTGTGTGTGCGTGAGTGCATGCGTACGTGCGTGTGTGCATGTGTACACATGTGTACGTGTGGAAGCACATGTGTATGGGTCCATATTAACCCATTGAGATTGGGAACGCATCCATGTTATTTTAGATTTCTTTGGCTATTCAAAAATAGCAGATCTACGAGCACTGCGCTGAGCTTGTAGATCTGCTATTTTTGAAAAATCGTGAAAATGTTGTGCAAATCTTTGAATATATATATATATATTTTTATATATTTGTAAAGTATGTTGTTCCAGGGACCCCCAGAAGCAAAGATTTGGGTGACAAATGTTCGCTTTAAAAATATATATATATTCAGAGATTTGCACACATTTTCACGATTTTTATAAATAGAAGAAATAAATAGAAGATCTACAAGCTCATGCTGTAGCACGGCACTCTGTGAGCTTGTAGATCTGCTATTTTTGAATGGCCAAAGAAGTCATAAATGACACAGATGCGTTCCCGGTCTTAATGGATTAAGAGCCAGTGTTGTCGTCATACAGTTTATATATATATATATTTATACGTATATATAATATCCGGTGTGTTTGTGTGTCAATCCCTTCACTAAGCCTTAGAGTCTATGTAGGTCATCATATGGTTGAGTTCATGCTGAATAAACTGCTCTGGTCTTCATGGCCTCAATAATAGACCCAGAACTCAGATATCTGACTTAAAGGTGGGGTACGTGATTTACTTTGGTTAAAATAAGTGTTAAATAGCTCTATATTGTGATGGTACTCATTGCTATAGAGGGGGGGGGGGGTCTTCAACGTTTTCAGGCCAAGGACCCCTTGGCTGAGAGAGAGATAAAGCAGGGACCCCCATTATATATTGTATAGAATATAATCTTTTCATATATTTCATAGATCAGCTTCATAGAGTTGTTTGACAGCACTGTCATCGGTGGTCTTTACTTGGTCTGCTCCTTTTCCCCCTACACCAGATCTTGTTGCTGAAAATAGCGGATCTACAAGCACACAACGCCTCGCAGCGCGAGGCGTTGTGTGCTTGTAGATCCGCTATTTTTGGCTAAAGTTCTCCTCAGAATAGGGATGCTTGGTTGAAGTGGTTAATGTAAAAATCACAACGATTTGGCGGCCCCCCTGTAGTAACTCTGAGGACCCCCTAGGGGTCCCGGACCCCCCTGTTGATGACCCCTGCTATAGAGTGTTTGTTCAGTAAAAGGAGTCTCCATGTCTCTCCAGCTCTTTATTAAACAGAAAATGCATTTTCAGAGCTCTCTCCTGATTGGCTTAAATGTTGTCACCTACCTGAAAATGCACTATATAGTGTTTACTAAAGAGCTGCAGAGACCCCTGTGACCCAACAAACGCTCTGTAGCAATGATTACTATCACAATATACTACTTTAACCTATTTTTTTTCCTTCCATACATTTTTATCCCGCGATTTTTGTAACCCATTTTTTTCACCCGGTGCCAATTTCTTAAGTGATCCTGGGCGCTACACCAGCCCTACACCAGCCCTACACCAGCCCTACACCAGCGCTACACCACGCTACACCAGCCCTACACCAGCGCTACACCAGCCCTACACCAGTCCCCCACAGCCTAGGGAGGCCAGGGCCGAGCTCATGCTTCCTTCAATGCATGAGAGCCAACTGACCTTCTTATCACCTGACAGGGGGGAGTTTCTCTGGTTGGACGTAGCGCGTGGAAGGAACACGTTATTCCAACCAGTTCCTTTCCCCTCCATCAGGCGCCCCGGCTGACCAGGGGGAGGCAGTATAGAGACCAGGATTACTACATGTTTTTGTGAGGGTATTAACTACCCTAGCAGACACGGGGAGAACATGCAAGCTCCACACAGAAAGACCCTTTCGCCAACCCCACCTAGGGTATGGGCGCTGATGACGCGGAGGAGAAGACACGCCCCCAGCGCCCACAGCGTCCCCGGCGGGAATCGAACCCAGGACCTTCTGTGAGGCGACAGCGCTGTACTTTAACCTTTTTAACTAAAAAAACTAACAAAAAAATCACTTACCCTACCTTTAAGTAAAAGTAGCATTCCCACAATATAAAAATACTTACAAGTAAAAGGCCTGTGTTCAAAATTTTACTCGAGTAAAAGTACAAAAGTATTGGCATCAAAATATAAGTACCAAAAGTAAAAGTACAGCAGACCCCCCACCCTGACGAGCTCTCATGGAGACAGGCAGATTGTAGGAGTTGTGGCTTTGCATTTAGTTTGACTCATTTCCACAGATAGTTATTGTTAAAATAGCAGATCTACAAGTTCACAACACCTCGCGATGCGAGGTGTTGTGAACTTGTAGATCTGCTATTTAAAAAAATGTTGCCTCTTTCTTAGGTAGTATTTGGCAATTTGCAGAGTACTTACAAATACAACACCACCACCAGTGGTGTAAACTAACAGCATATGTATTCAAGTACTGTACTTAAGTATAAGTTTGAGGTACTTTTACTTTACTGGAGTATTTCCAATTTTCTGTACTGTTACTTCTACTCCACTAGGCCTACATCTCAGAGACAAATATTATACTTTTACTCTTCTAATTATTTGAAAACGTAAAGTTACTAGTTACTTTGTAGATTTGGATGATTATTACAAAACAGACATTACTCACTTCAGGCCTATATACATTTCGGCCATTTGAAAATAGCCGATCTACAAGCTCACAATGCGACGCAATGCCACGCATTGTGAGCTTGTAGATCTGCTATTTTCAAAAGATTTTTCTACATTTTAAAACTTGTGAAATGGGACATTCTGCACAATGAGTACTTTTACTTTTGGTACTCTAAGTACATTTTGATACCAATACTTTTGTACTTTTACTCAAGTACATTTTGAATTCAAAACAAAATGGAAACAAGCCATAGTGCTTTCTTGGGTTTTAAATCCTCTTAATAATAACCTCTTGTCTTCCCTGTGCTTGTCTTTGCAAACTGCTAATAAAGTATTCAATCAATCAATCAATCAAATAGTTTTACTTAAGTAAAATAAATGTGAGTATTTATTTCCACCACTGACCACAGAGAGCAGACATCAGAGAGGAAACTGAAGCCCTTTTTTCCCACACGCTGATTGGCTGAGCCTGGTGTAAAGGGGCGGGGCCTTTGTCTGAGTGCTGTGGAGCACCAGTCAGGCTGAGCAGCAGAGTGAAAGCAGGGTTGCCATGTCTGCTTATTATAAGCGACTTTGGGCTTGTTTTTTTTCTGTAAAGTTGCTTGTAAACATTGGTAGTTGAGGGTTGCGATTTTTTCGATTTGTTTCAAACGATATTCCAAATTTTTCACGAAAAAAAGAAAAGGTTTCGACAATACACAGAATATTCCTCACATATTGATATATATATTTCCAATAACTATTATAAGTCTGATTTGACATGGTTATAGCACTATCTGCTACTACTGCTGTTATTATTGGTATTGTTATTCATTATCAGTATTATTTACTATTATCATCACTATAAATATTTTATCATTACAATTATTATTGATATTTCTATATTTGTTATCGTTAATATTATTATTATTATTATCATTATTATTGTTATATATTTCCCATATTTTCATTGACACCTTAGTCTCTAAGCTTTATTAATAGCTTTTAGGAAGGACACTCGACAAGCCCTTGTTTTCTTTTTTTTTTACCTTTCAGACACATCATGTTTTGATTTAGATTGTTTTTCTTTTCCATATAAAAGTATTGTTAGTTTCTTTCTAAAACAAATTGTATCACATGTTTTAAAAATGATTGTGCAAATAATAAACCAAAATAAACTAATATAGTCACTTCTTTTGGGCTTGTTTACATAGATCTGCTGCATGGTTTGCTTGTTTCTCTCCCAAA
>NC_137611.1:1844650-1847150 GCF_963280865.1 Gymnoscopelus braueri
TCTGTCTGTCTGTCTGTCTGTCTGTCTGTCTGTCTTGTTCTTGTGGGCATGTTTCTGTCTATTTCAGTCAGATTCCATCACTTGTCTGGTGTCATTGTGATGACAGTCTGAGCTGTTGGACATCCTCGCTCATATTTAACTGTAGATGTTAGGATGCTGAGCAGAGACATGCAGAGAGACAGTATAGGCACTGATGGAGACAGACAGATAGATTGATTGATTGATTGACATTTTTATTAGGCAAAAATAATGTAAAACATCACAGTTACATTGATAATACTTTTGTCTAAAAGGTCCGTCCAAAAATGTCCTTGCGGACTTGTTTCCGTTGGGGTCCTTGGTAATAATTTCATAGACATATACAACCAAACAGTTCAATAACAACATACAAATATACAGAGAAAAAAATAACACTTTGTACAAAAAAAAAGAAAAGAAAAAAATATATATACAAAAAAGGGGAGGTGGGTCGTCTGTCGACCGGGAAACTGGTACTACCTCTTCTTTTGGCCTCCAGAAAGAGTTTTTAGGGCTGTTTTAAATTAGCCCAGCGAACTGCATTTTTTGAGGGATGGGGTTAGACTAATAATGAATTGCATTTATATGGCGCTTTTCTAAGTACTCAAACTTACTCAAAGCGCTTTACAATGGTTCATTCATTCATACAGGGGGGGGCATTGGGAGGTGGAGCGGCGAACAGTCGACGCCAGCGTCCCCACTTTTCCCACATTCACACACCAATGGTGGCAAGCTAGCGCCGACCGAATCATTGGAGGCAATGTAGGGTTCAGTGTCTTACCCAAGGACACTTCGACATGTGGACAGGAGGAGTTGGGATTCGAACCGCCGACCCACGGATCAATGGACGACCTGCTCTACCTCCTGAGCCACAGCCGCCCACAAACTAAGACTATTCCATACCTTGGTGGCTGTGCTGTAGAAGGAGAATTTGCCCATTGTTTTATGGGTGGGTGGTACCAGATTGTTGTTTACGCTCCCTCTAGTTTCGTGACTGTGGGTGTCACTAACATTTTGGAGGTATAGATACAGATATGCGGGTATAGGGGGCATTTTGGGCAAATCTGCATTTACAATTTTGAAGACCAGACCCATTTTTAGTTGTTTAGACAGACAGGTATGCAGACAGACGTGTCAGATTTGTAATGTTGACAGTGACTCAAGGCATGAGGAACGGGACGGTATTAGGGCTCACGATCGATACAACCTCACGATCGATACTTATCACGATATAGAGGCTAAGATACGATATGATACGTGTTGATTTTTAATAGTAACCGCGTGTCCTACTAAATGTACTTTAGCAGAGTTCTAGACCACTGATTGATGATGTTTTGACCAATATGTTGTCAGAAAATGTGTTCCAAATAAAATTGAAAAACTTAGTTGATAACATTTAAACAAGCAAGGAAATGAATACAAATACGCATAAATAATGTTTTGATGGATAAATGCAAAAGATTTCATCATCGTCACTGTCGGACAGAAACTGATGCTGATGTTTTTTTTAAGCCGCATCACACAGCGTTTCCTACCGTATGGATATGGTAGCCTCTGTATCTATATTTTTAGATTATCGGCAAGGGATACGATTATTGCCGTATCGATTAATTCAGTGGTTTTCAACCTTTTTCATGCCAAGGACCCCTAAATTGATACACATTTGGCCACGGACTCTTTGAAAATGTTTTGTGCCAGGGACCCCCAGAAGCAAAGATATCCGTTAATGTTTGCTTTAAAAAATGTAAATATTCAAAGATATGCACACTTTTTCAAGGTTTAAAAAAAATAGCAGATCTACAAGCTCATAGCGCGGCACTCTGTGCCGCGCTATGAGCTTGTAGATCTGCTATTTTTGAATAGCCAAAGCTAAGTGGTAAAAAATCACACCCAGTGTGAAGTGGGCGGTGTGGTCATCACAGTGGTCATCACAGTGATGGAAGCTCACTGAAAAAAAATATGTATTTTTTGAATTGCATAATCCTATTTATAGGTTATTAATGTCATCATGTGTCTCGCTAGCCAATCACAGTGCTGAACAGAGTCAGCCAATAGAGTCAGCCAATCACAGTACAGCTAGGGGTGTACTAATGAGCCAATCACAGTACAGCTAATGAGGTGTCCCAACCCCACTCATAGGGGCGGCTACACCGCCCAAAAATGATTGTGACGCTACGCTATTAACACATTTTTTGCTGGGGCCCCCCTGGCACTCCCTCAAGGACCACTGGTGGTCCCCGGACCACTGGTTGAAAACCAGTGGATGAATTGAACCCGCCCCTAGACGGTATCCTACGTGACGGCACACACTGAGGATGGACAACCATCCATTAGGGCAGGGGTCTTCAACCTTTTCAGGCCAAGGACCCCCTAGCTGAGAGAGAGATGAAGCAGGGACCCCCTCTATATTGTATAAAATTGTGTTTCAGATTATACTTTTTTTGTTTACTTGGTCTGCTCTTTTTTTTCCCTCTACACCTAT
>NC_137611.1:1854650-1877150 GCF_963280865.1 Gymnoscopelus braueri
TATGAGATGGGGGTCCTTGGTCAAATACATATAATTTTGGGGGTCCTTGACATGGAAAAGTTGGAGCACCACTGATATAGCAACATACTGAAAACATGTTTAGATATGTATTTGGCCGCGGACCCCCATCTCAAAATGTTTTGTTCCAGGGACCCCCCAGAAGCGCAGATCGGACTCGGAGTTAAACATTTTCAAGATGTGCCTAAAAAGTCCATGATTTTTCAAAAGAAATGTAGATCTTCAAGCTCATAGCACGGCATTCGGTGCCGCTCTATGAGATCTGCTATTTCTTTTATAGCCAAAGAAATATTAAA
This sequence comes from Gymnoscopelus braueri, assembly GCF_963280865.1. Classification (NCBI taxonomy): domain Eukaryota; kingdom Metazoa; phylum Chordata; class Actinopteri; order Myctophiformes; family Myctophidae; genus Gymnoscopelus; species Gymnoscopelus braueri. Next base: position 1,854,965 of record NC_137611.1, read on the forward strand.
ATTACACTGATGCGTTCCTCGTCTTAATGGATTAATAAGACAGTTTTGGTTTGTTCTAGACAGCAATTGGTAAAATAAAATAAAAACATCAACCTAAGAAACACTACTGAACATGTTCAGTAAAAGTGTTGTTAGAGGAAAACACCTTGCAGGATGACAATGCACAAACACTCTATCTCCTCTCTCTGTCTCTCTTTCTCTCTCTCTCACGCACACGTGCACACGTCGCACACGCACAGTCGCACACACACACACATACACACACACACACACACACACACACACACACACACACACACACACACACACACACACACACACACACACACACACACACACACACACACACACACACACACACTCCTGAACCATCACACACTCCTGAACCTTGTGTGAACTTTCTATTAGGTTGGCCAAAATAGCTGAAAGCTACAGTGTTTTATTTTGTTGTTTAATTGCATTATCGCATATAGGGGTGTGCCGATACACTAATTTCACCAAACGATACGATACGATATTTGGCTCACATCATCGATACGATTTCGATACGATACGATATGCACTTTTTTATTATGAAAATATATGGGGGAGAAAAAAAGAAAATGCAAACAAATAATTCTGTTTTTGCATTATTCAGACATGTAGCTTTTCAGCTACAATAGCCGTTTTGAATCCAAATGGGGCAATAGTGTGACACCTGACCCGAAAAATACAACATGTTGTCACCCTTTTCACCTCGGGGCTGTTTGCATGCCTGATTATTATTATTGTGTAAAAAAAAAAAACGATATATCGTCACGAAAACGTATCGCGATATATCGCGGGACGATATGTCGGCACACCCCTAATTGCATACTGTAGGTAGCTATAGTCCATGTTATTACATGTTATTGCATACTGTAGGTAGCTATAGTCCATGTTATTACATGTTATTGCATACTGTATAGTCCATGTCAGTGCCATCTATTAGAGAGTTACGCCAACTCCGTTCACTTCTTCGGGCCAGGTCTTCTACATACACATACATTGGCGAATAGTGACAAATCCCTAAACCAGAAGTTCATGGAATGCATTGAAGTCGACGGCTCCTTGTCACTATTTCCAGCTCCATGAACCACGTGACCGACGCTGTTTCTGACCCCTCATTGACGCAACTCTCTAATAGAAGGCTCTGGTCCATGTGTGTGTTTTTTATACATAAACTGTGTCATAATTACACTTAGTTGTACGAACTCTTGTTTTATTGTCTTATTGGATCTTGTTTAGTCGATACACTTATTTGTTTTATCTCTTGCTCATTTGATTTTCCTATTTGTCTCATCTGTGTCAGAAATTAGGTAGCTGATATATTACACTTTTACCTTAGCGCTAGGTATCCTCTTAGTTGTTTGTTTTAGAAGAAAATGCACTTCAGACTTCTGGTGATTAGTAGTTTTCGTTCCCTACCTATGTTGAATGCACTTATTGTAAGTCGCTTTGGATAAAAGAGTCTGCTAAATGTCTGTAATGTAACTTAACCTCAAGCAATAACAACATCAGTTCAATTCATTTGCCTTCAAAAGGACAATTTACGGTTTAACAAAACAATAACAACAGACAATTCTTCGTATGCAGTGTCACAACAACAGCATGATGGCTAACAGTACTCAGTACTCACACATGCACACACGCAGTGGTGTAAAGTAACTAAGTACATTTACTCTTGTACTGTACTTAAGTACAGTTTTGAGGTATTTTTACTTTACCGGAATATTTCCGATTTTCAGTACTTCTACTCCACTACATCTCAGAGGCAAATATCGTACTTTTACTCCACTACAATACTTTGAAAACTAGTTACTAGTTACTTTGTAGATGTTGATTATTATTATTACAAAACATACATTAACCACTTCAGCTCTACATTTCGGCCATTTGGAAATAGCAGATCTACAAGCTATGTTTATATATTTTAGACGTAACCTGTGAAACGGGACGTTCTGCATAATGAGTGCTTTAGTATTGATACTTTTACTTATAAACATTTGAGTACTTTAACCACCACTGGTGTTAGTCAGTTACAGTGTGACTGATGCCTGCTGTTAGTCATCATCCCCCACTGGCAGTGTGTTATCTACATTATTACACACACACACACACACACACACACACACACACACACACACACACACACACACACACACACACACACACACACACACACACACACACACACACACACACACACACACACGCACACACACACTAACCTGACTCCATTCATTTGTTTTACAGTATGTTTAGAATATAATAAAACGTGCCGCACACCGTATAGACTTGCACAATAAGCAGTGGTGTAAATTAACTAACTACATTTACTCAAGTACTAGTACTCAAGTACAATTTTGAGGTACTTTTACTTTACTTTTCCAATTATCAGTACTTTTACTTCTACTCCACTACAGCTCAGAGGCAAATATTGTACTTTTACTCCACTACAATTATTTGAAACTTACTAGTTACTTTGCAGATATAAATGATTACATTATAAAACATAACATTAACCACTTAAGCCCTATTTTATACATAGGCTATTTGAAAATAGCAGATCTACAAGCTCACAACGCGTTGCATCGCGACGCGTTGTGAGCTTGTAGATCTGCTATTTTCAAACATTTTAGTACTTTTACTTTTGGTACTTTAAAGTAATACTAGGTAACTTTTTCAACAAAACTAAAGTTAAATTGTATATCTTTTGTGAGTGGCAAAAGTTTCACAACACCCACTCCATGAATTTCACCCCCGAAAGCCTTTTATTTATATATTTTCTATTGAACGGTGTCGAGGGGGACTTTCCCGCGAAAATGACTTCATCTGGACGGAAAACGGAGGAGGAAATGCACCGGTTTCCTGTTTGGCCAGGAACTACCGCACCGGTTTCCTGTTTGGCCAGGAACTACCGCGCTAATAACAAATTGGAAACTCACGCAGATTTTAAGAGATTGGATGATTTGAAGGTCGAAAAACAACAGAAAAAGAAAACACAGCTCACGGTAACTAAAGCTCCACTGTCTAAGAGAAACGATCCACAGATCGTATAAAACAATTAAAAGAACGCTTTTTGAAACGCTTCCGTCTTCCGGTGAAAACAAATGGAATTCTGGGTAACAGAGGAATTAACAAACGGCCTGCAGTGACGGTAATGACCAGCAGAGGCTGCTAAAAATCGTTATTTGTGGACCTGCACTGTATAACTTTAACTACATTTTGATACCAATACTTTTGTACTTTTACTCAAGAAATTGTTTAATTCTGGACTTTTTGCTTGCAACAGAGTACTTCTACATTGCAGTATTGATACTTTTACTTAAGTAAAACATGCGAGTACTTTTTCCACTACTGTTTGTTTGGGCATTCATTCATTCATGCCAGCTTGGGACAACATAGTGAGTGTGACGTGTGTTTAATAGTAGTTATGTTTATAATGTTTTACATGAATGGAGAAGTGTTCAACAGCTGAACACTCATGATGATAATATGACATTATGGCAGTTTTACAACTAAGATCTAATCTGGGGATAAGATTAAAGAAGGATTAAGACATCTGTGTCATTTTAACATTTCTTTGGCTATTCAAAAAATAGCAGATCTAAAAGCTCATAGCGCGGCACCGCTCTGTGAGCTTGTAGATCTGCTATTTTAGAAGAATTTGTGCAAATCTTTGAATATATATATATTTACATTTTAAAGCAAACATTTTGAACTCCGATCTGTGCTTCTGGGGGTCCCTGGAACAATATATTTTGAGATGGGGGTCCGCGGCCAAATTCATATCCTTTTGGGGGTCCTTGACGTGGAAAAGATGGAGCACGACTGATATAGTAATTAGCAACATGCTTTTTTTCAAAAAACTGTTAGGATTTAGAACACATAAAATAATTTTCATGATTAAAATAAATAGCAGATCTACAAGCTCGTAGCACTATGAGCTTGTAGATCTGCTATTTTTGAATAGCCAAATAAATCTAAAAATGACACGGATGCTTTCCCAGTCTTAATGGGTTAAAAAAAAAGAACAAGCAAGTTAATATTTGAAGATATGTTCAACGAGGAGATGGTTCTAGGTTCACCTCTGTGTTCAACGAGGAGATGATTCTAGGTCCACCTCTGTTATGTTCAACGAGGAGATGATTCTAGGTTCACCTCTGTGTTCAACGAGGAGATGATTCTAGGTCCACCTCTGTTATGTTCAACGAGGAGATGATTCTAGGTTCACCTCTGTGTTCAACGAGGAGATGATTCTAGGTCCACCTCTGTTATGTTCAACGAGGAGATGATTCTAGGTTCACCTCTGTGTTCAACGAGGAGATGGTTCTAGGTCCACCTCTGTTATGTTCAACGAGGAGATGATTCTAGGTTCACCTCTGTGTTCAACGAGGAGATGGTTCTAGGTCCACCTCTGTTATGTTCAACGAGGAGATGGTTCTAGGTTCACCTCTGTGTTCAACGAGGAGATGGTTCTAGGTCCACCTCTGTTATGTTCAACGAGGAGATGGTTCTAGGTTCACCTCTGTGTTCAACGAGGAGATGGTTCTAGGTCCACCTCTGTTATGTTCAACGAGGAGATGGTTCTAGGTCCACCTCTGTTATGTTCAACGAGGAGATGGTTCTAGGTCCACCTCTGTGTTCAACGAGGAGATGGTTCTAGGTCCACCTCTGTTAAACCCCTTGTGTTCAACGAGGAGATGATTCTAGGTCCACCTCTGTGTGTTCCCTGTGATGATGAATGATGATCATATGGCATTATTATTCTGCCTGGAAATGGTCGCTTTCATTGCTGTTTCCTCAGCAGAAAACCCTTTGTTACTTTCTTTATTTCCATGGATTAAGTTACAGATGTCTGTCAGCACAGCCTGCAGATGGATAGATCATAGGATGCTATGATAGATCATAGGATGCTATGATAGATCATAGGATGCTATGATAGATCATAGGATGATATGATAGATCATAGGATGATATGATAGATCATAGGATGCTATGATAGATCATAGGATGATATGATGATCATAGGATGATATGATAGATCATAGGATGATATGATAGATCATAGGATGATATGATAGATCATAGGATGATATGATGATCATAGGATGATATGATAGATCATAGGATGATATGATAGATCATAGGATGTTATGATAGATCATAGGATGATATGATAGATCATAGGATGATATGATAGATCATAGGATGATATGATAGATCATAGGATGATATGATAGATCATAGGATGTTATGATAGATCATAGGATGCTTATATTGATAATTCTCTCGTCACCAAATGCCTCGTCTGTGACTCTGCGTGCTTACTGTCATATCACTTGAATAGCAAGTACTGTACTCCAACAATTTGCCAAGAATGAGACCGGTATATGCCGCAAACTGAATTAATAATTCTAATTATGCTCCTCATTGACTTGCATTGTACGGTGAAACAGCTCTGTCACTCTTCTAGCACATAAACAAACACAAACAAAGCTGATTCAGACTATATGGAACATCACCAAACCCACTACTGTTTGTTTTTAAAATACTTTTTTTTAACTTCCTATTGATTTTGCTATTTTAATTCAAACCCGGACTGGATCCGCTGATCCGGATATTCAAATGGTAAAATCAGCAGGAGGTTGATATTTTTATTTAAAAAAACCAGTACTGGGTTTGTGATGTTTTATATAGTCTGAATCAGTTTGTGTTTGTTTACATGCTAAAATAGTGACTTTTGAGATCTGATTTACTGTACAATGTAAGTCAATGAGGAGCAAATTTAGAATTATCAATTTCTAATCAATGGAGCAATTATCATGGCAAGGTGACTACACAACCCAAACCTCTGTACCTCTGTGGTCTTTCCCAACGTTTAAGTCAATGTGTCAACACAAAGGTCTTTACTGCACGTTGGCCTGGTAGGACACAAGCAGTGCGTTGCACAGGCAGACACTTTATAAATGATGCAGATTTTTTTTTTTGTTGTACATAGTGTTATATATTGTTTTTGGCTGTTTATTTTGTAATGATATTTGAACTGTGGTGCCACTATATATGCCTATGAATTAAATACCAAGGCCCTCATTGGAAACAAGTCCGCAAGGACTTTTATGAACGGACCTGTTAGACAAAGTATTTTAAATGTAACTGTGCTGTTTTACATTTTTTGCCTAATAAAATATTCAATCAATCAATCAAAGAGCCGTCTTAACCTCATCAGCAGCTTCTCCTGACTGGATGTACTTAATGTTACTTAAGTGTGATTTATACTTGTTCTGCAGAGAACAGAGATCTGTGCCTTTTCCTTTTTTTTCTCCCTAGACCCTCACAGCTGAACCAAGGTCATTCTATTCTATACAGAGTTTTGTGCTTATGGCTGAATCCTACTATTACTTAACCCAGGGGTCTTCAACAGGGGGTCCGGGACCCCTAGGGGGTCCTCAGCGTTACTACAGGGGGTCCGCCAAATCGTTGTGTGATATGATTATTTTTCTTACATTAACCACTGTGACCCCTATAGCAGATCTACAATAGCAGATCTAATAGCAGATCTACAAGCTCACAACGCCTCGCAACGCGAGGCGTTGTGAGCTTGTAGATCGGCTCTTTTTGGCTAAGAGTTCTAGGTGTAGATGGAAAAAAGAGCAGCAAAAATGTATCTGAAACACCATTTTATACAATATAGAGGGGGTCCCTGCTTCATCTCTCTCTCAGCTAGGGGGTCCTTGGCCTGAAAACGTTGAAGACCCCTGACTTAACCCTTTAAGACCGGGAACGCATCTGCTGTCATTTTTTTTAATTTCTAACCCTATTCAAAAATAGCAGATACACAAGCCCTAAGAGCTTGTCTGTATTATTTATTATTATTATATGTATATATATATCTAAAGGGGTTCAAGTGGTAAACGTGATTTTGATGCTATGTGTTAACTCACTTTTCTGGGGACCCCCATGTGTATGTGATCATGTGATCATGTGATCATGTGATCATGTGATCATGTGGCCTACAGCATTGGTTCTCAAAGTGGGGTCCAGGGGACGCTTAATATAGCGTCACAATCATTTTAACCACTTTAACCATATTGTATACTTTGGCTATTTAAAAATAGCAGATCTACAAGCTCATAAGCGCCATGAGCTTGTATACACAATACTTTTGAGATGGGGGTGGGGGGAGGGGGGGGGGGGGCAGCCAAATACATATTATTTTGGGGGTCCTTGACAGGAGAAAGTTTGAGAACCACTGGCCTGACTGTATAGTCGCTTCTGTTGGGCTTGTTTTGGTAGAACCTGGCGGCTTGCAGAATGTGCCAGCTCTGCTGTGTGTACAATACAGCAAGGTTAACACATCTGTGTGTAAACCATTTGAACCATTATTATGGCTATTCAAAAATAGCAGATCTACAAGCTAAAGATTCGAGAGAGAGAGAGAGAGAGAGAGAGAGAGAGAGAGAGAGAGAGAGAGAGAGAGAGAGAGAGAGAGAGAGAGAGAGAGAGAGAGAGAGAGAGAGAGAGAGAGAGAGAGAGAGAGAGAGAGAGAGAGAGAGAGAAGGACAGATTAAAAGCAAGGGATTGTTGGTTGATGGGATTGCTAATCCCCCAGAATGCAACAGCTGTCTTTGCTCAACCACCTTCTATAACACACACACACACACACACACACACACACACACACACACACACACACACACACACACACACACACACACACACACACACACACACACACACACACACACACACACACACACACACACACACACACACACACACTAAACAATGCTTATGCTACATGTTTATTTCCTGGTGATGAGTTACATCATAATAGCCCTGCACTACACACACTGACCAATATACAGGCATAAGAATAATAATAAACATTTTATTTGTAATGCACTTTTCATTCACAGGGATTCTCAGAGTACCACATGAATAAAACAATCAATCACAGAAGGTTAAATACAGGGTTTAAAAATGTCAAGCACAAAAGTATTTAGCTGACAGTATATTTACACAACAATTTAACACGAAAAGGCCTTCCTAAATTAAGATCGTCTATTTTAGTTTCCTCATAACATACTATATCTTAGTTTTCCTTAGCGTTAATATGCCATAAGGTGCTGTGTATAGTATAACAATGTAATTCAGGGGTGCCGTGGATGAAAAAAGTTATTTACAGGTCTGACCTGATCCAAACATGTTTGAGAACCACTGCCCTGTGGTGGGCTCAGTGGAATGCACCACCTCCTGACGGAGTGACATGTCCCAAAACCACCTCTTTGGGATGGTTGAGGTTCTATATTAGCCCCTCAGTGGTTCTTCAGTGTTCTTTGGGACGGTTGAGGTTCTATATTAGCCCCCTCAGCGGTTCTTCAGTGTTCTTTGGGATGGTTGTGGTGCTATAGCACCATCAAAGATCTAAGATATTCACCTTATTCCTGGCCATGCCCACTGTGGGCGGTGAGAGGAGGTGGGGAGCCCCATATCGATGAGTTTCCTGTTTACCAGTGTTGCCATGTCTGCTTATAATAAGCAATTTTAAAAAAAGTGTAAGTAAGTAAGCCTTGCCGAGCTCTGAGGCCCACAGGGCAGGAGCCTATCTCCTGTCTCCTTAGCGTGAGGCAGCTTGATGTACAAGTACACCCGTTGGACGTGACGCTAGTATGTCACAGAGACTTCCAGTCTCAGGGCGGACACTCAAACCACAACCAGGACACTGAGCTGGTTTATTTAAGTGTAGTTGCTTAATACAACTTGCTTTCTAATGTTTTATGAACCAGTGGTTCCCACATTGTCAAGGACCCCCAGATTATGTATTTGTCCGCAGAGTCGCAGACCCCCATCTGAAAACATGTGGTGCCAGGGACCTGATACCCCATACCAGATTTGTGTTGTTAAAATGTTTCAAAAAATATAAAAACATATTTAACTTTACTTCAGGAATAAGGTGAATATAATGTAGCACCAAAAGGGTTCTCCTGTGATTACGAGCCAAATAACCACTTTTGGTGCTATTTAGTACAAATGTCTTTTTGTGTCTAAACAGGCACTTGTTTATTTCTGATCATTATATCAGATCAATAACAGAGAGAAGAAACTATATATATATATATATATATATATATATATATATATATATATATATATATATATATATATCTATCCCTGGCTTTTGACTGCTGACTGTCTTTGACTTCCACAGCCTCTTAGAGGACAATGAAGGAGCTTCATTTAGAGAATAGCTCATATTCATACATAATACATGATCAAAGACTGCATGGCTGGAGGGAAAACATTGAACCAGAAGCTGTGTGATGGACTCCTTGCTTTTTACTCTGAAATACACACACACACGCGCACGCGCACACACACACACACACACACACACACACACACACACACACACACACACGCTTAGTTCCTACATGCTGTGCTTTCTATAGTGGCTTCTGGGCTGACTGGACTGGGATGAATCTCGTAATGCTGGCTCTCTCAGGACTGTGTGTGTGCGTGTGTGTGCGCGTGTGTGTATGTGTGTGTGTGTGTGTGTATGTGTGTGTGTGTGTGTGTGTGTGTGTGTGTGTGTGTGTGTGTGTGTGTGTGTGTGTGTGTGTGTGTGTGTGTGTGTGTGTGTGTGTGTGTGTGTGTGTGTGTGTGTGTGTGTGTGTGTGTGTGTGTGTGTGTGTGTGTGTTGTATATTACTATGCTTGTGGGTACCCACAATTCCCAGAAGAATAGTTGTACCAGTCAACATTGTCCTTGTGGAGGGAGGGAGGCCGTTGAGGGAATGTTCATGACTGAGAGATATTCAGGTTGGTGTCAGACTTTTAGGGTTTAGCTTTAGGGTTTAGCTTTAGGGTTTAGCTTTAGGGTTTAGCTTTAGGGTAAAGGATAGAGGGTTTAGGGTAAAGGATAGAGGGTTTAGGGTAAAGGATAGAGGGTTTAGGGTAAAGGATAGAGGGTTTAGGGTAAAGGATAGAGGGTTTAGGGTAAAGGATAGAGGGATTTGGGTAAAGGATAGAGGGTTTAGGGTAAAGGATAGAGGGTTTAGGGTAAAGGATAGAGGGTTTAGGGTAAAGGATAGAGGGTTTAGGGTAAAGGATAGAGGGTTTAGGGTAAAGGATAGAGGGATTTGGCGGTTGAGGTTAGAGTTAATATTCTTCTTCTTTTTCTTCTTATTAGATATTTTTGGGGGTTTTATGCCTTTATTTGAACAGGACAGTAGGTTGACAGGAAATGGGGAGAGAGATGAGGGGTTGACACACGGCAAAGCCCATCGGGATCGGGAGTTGAACCCACGACACGCTGTCAAGCTGGATTACCAGCGTACGTGGTATGTGCCCGGACCGCTAGGCCAGCGGACGCCCAGAGTTAAAAGAGATTTGAATAAAAAATATATCTTTGGATGTCCCCACAAGGTGATAACTACAGGCCTGTGTGTCAGAGAGACAGAGACACATTTGAGACAGAAGCAGAGAGACAGACTGAGTGATAGTAATAGAAAGTGTGTGTGTGTGTGTGTGTGTGTGTGTGTGTGTGTGTGTGTGTGTGTGTGTGTGTGTGTGTGTGTGTGTGTGTGTGTGTGTGTGTGTGTGTGTGTGTGTGTGTGTGTGTGTGTGTGTGTGTGTGTGTGTGTGTGTGTGTGTTATAGTGGTAGGACAATGGCAGCTTGTTCATAGGCGTGTGGATGGGAGCAGACAAGAGAAAGAAAGTGTGCTTGTACTGGGTCACACCACGTCTATACAGCCAGAGAGAGGGGGGGGGGGGTCACACCACGTCTATACAGAGAGAGAGGGGGGGGGGGGTCACACCATACTCCATACAGCCAGAGAGAGGGGGGGGGGGGCACCATTTACATTTGTAGGTTTTAAAGTTGAACCCATTCGATCCAGGAACACATCAGTGTCATTTTTGAATACACACATAGTTTTAAAACAGCATCTTTAGCTCTGGGGGGTCCCTCTGGGGGTCCCTCTGGGGGGTCCATCTGGGGGGTCCCTGGAACAAAATGCTTTTGAGACGGAGGTCAAATACATATCATTTCGAGTGGTCTTTGAAATGAAAAAGTGTGAGAACCTGATATACTGTAGAAACATAAGTTTTTCAGGAAACTGTTAGGATTTGCAAGACATTTGTAAAGAGTTTCACACATTTTTAAAATATTTCAAAAATAGTTCAACAGTAGATCTGTCATCCTTTGCTGAACTCATTCATGGACAGCAGCTGCCATTACATGAAGTATAATGACAGCTCAAGACTGTTGTTGTTGTTGTTGTTGTTGTTGTTGTTGTGGTTAAAGGCATAGTATGTAACTTTTTGCGTATGTGTTTACATAACAAAACACAATAAATATTTGTTTTACCCACCATTTCCCTCTATAGCAGCCGTGATCATCCACTATACTGTAGTAGTGTGGTGGTGTTTACCTATAGAGACACACTGTGTTAACAACAAAACATAAATACAGCCAAGCCCTGTTTAGATGAAACAAAGTGTAAACAATGCCTTCGACCGAAAACAAATCAACATGTGGTGTTATGGTGCCGTACGGCACCGCTGGTTCTCAACTCCACTCGTAAGGATCCAAAACGGACCCTTACGAGTCTGTAACTCTGAGAGTGTACACATGGAACCAAATGGACCCTCACATGTTTCCATGTGTACACTCTCAGAGTTAGAAGACCTGAGGCCTACTTTTTTCCTTTACTTTTTACTTCCTGTTTTTTATTTCTACACGTATATGCTTATATATTTTCTTTCCTATATACATTTCTCTCTGCAATATTTGGAAACCTGCTCCAAGACTCATTGTGTATCATTGGAATATCTACTGGCAAATTATCATGGACTTTAACAACAAAGACAATCAGACTGAGATCTCTCAACAAAAGAACTGAAGTTACTTCAGCTTAGGATCCCTCTCCTCTGGACTGAATAGCCCGCAACATAAGAGTGTTAGATATAACTGAAATGTACTCATTTAATGTAATGTGATGCCCAACATGACCTACCTGTTCTAAAAAAAAAAAAGAATAAAAACAAAGTAAAAGAAAAAAAAGACCTGAGGCCAATTCTACAAATGCCTTCTAAATCAGTTAAGCAGTTCTCACACTTTCAAGATTAAAAAAAAGAAATGTAAAAAATAGCAGATGTACAAGCTCACACTCGTGCCACGCTGTGAGCTTGTACATCTGCTATTTTTTAAAGAGCCAACTTGTCTAATATAATAATAAAGTCTAAAATGACACACATGCTTTCCTGGTGTTAATGGGTTAATACTGAAGATGTCACGGTGTAGGTTGGGGTCCCATTGATAAAGAAAACAAAACAATGGTTATCAAATGGGGTTCAGTGGACTAATGCATTACCACACCAGGGGTAACAGATAAACAGGTTGAGCATGGCTGTGGTATAGTATATGGTAGGGATGGAACCATACATTGTAACAGCGATACGATACGGTTGGCGATACGATACATGGACGATATTGGTTCATTCATGGCAATACGATTCAATGATTTAAAATCAATACAGTAACTATTTAGCAAAGAAATTCAATCTGTGTGAAACGTGTGGATAGTGCAGGTTTTTTAACTCTCTCAGGGCCCCATTCTCAGGCCAAAAATTCCCCGTTAAATCGGGATAATGGACCTGCGCCGCCCCAATAGGTTATTCTAGCACCTGCTCTACCCGTCACCATTATGCCGACGCCGTTATTTGCGCGTGGAGGTGTGCCCGTGGGCGTGTTGTTGCTATATCCCCCACATTGCAATTCTACAGACACACATGGGTACGGCTTGGGGACGGGGGATAGTGGATTCTAGAAGCACCCGCTGGTTTATAAAATCACCCGTCAAGTGCACACAGACACTACAATGGCTTTGTGCGTTGGACCATGAGCCGTGTTGCCAGCCTTGGAGAGAAATAAGCAACCGCAGTCCGCAGGTCTATGAAAACAAAAAGAAGCAACTCTAAGGCCACATGAGCACTTCAAACTACTAACTAGAGCTTTCATATCCCCTAAATATTTCAGCCCGGCTCGACTAATAATTGACAAATTAGACCCAGCCCAGCCCGTCAGTCATTTTTCTAAAGAAGCCTTATTTCTCATTAAATCTTGGTAATATATGAATGATCTGTGTGTGAAATGCGCTCTTTCTTTATACAAACCCATGCTCGCTCACTCTACCGCAAATGCCTCTCTCTCTTTGTACAACCCCATGCTCACTCTACCGCAAATGTGCTCTCTCTCTTCATATAAACCGATGCTCACTCTACCGCATATGCGCTATCTCTCTCTATACAACCCCATGCTCACTCTACCGCAAATGCGCTCTCTCTCTTCATATAAACCGATGCTCACTCTACCGCATATGCGCTATCTCTCTCTATACAACCCCATGCTCACTCTACCGCAAATGTGCTCTCTCTCTTCATATAAACCGATGCTCACTCTACCGCAAATGCGCTATCTCTCTTCATACAAACCCATGGTCACTCTACCACAAACGCCACCACCACTCCCAGCGGGGTCATTTTGATTCTATGACGGCTGCCGTCTAGTTATCATCAGTGCCAGTGTTGTGAGGAAAAACAACTAACAAGCAACCAGGTCTAGGAAAACCAGCCCAAAAGAAGCGAGTCAAGCGACTATGGGCCACATGAGCACTCTAACATATACATCAGCTATTTGAAAATAGCAGATCTACAAGCTCACAACGCCTCCCATGCAAACGCTACGTTCATGACCCCCCAAAATAACCATATTTGAACTGGGGACCCCCCCATTTTGTTTGACTCGGTTCCACAGATAAATATTGTGAAAATAGCAGATCTACAAGCTCGCGTGGGTGCTCCATTGTGGTCTCGACCCACAGGTTGAGAACCACTGCATTAAAAGCTCCAAGCAAGTTACATGTCTAGTATGTTGTTGACCACGTAATGTAATGTTTTTGGTTTAGTGATAGGCTACTCCGTGGCGCGCGCGCGCCTCATTGTATGCTGCCCAAAATAACAGATCTGTAACTGTCGACACGACATGACGCAGCGCCGTTGATAGCTTGTATGTCTGTTATTTTGGGTAGGCGACGCACATACGCTTTGATTGATGTAAACTTAAAGTTTAGCTCTGTTCGGGATTACTGAACAAAGGTGGATGATGAAAGATAACGGGGACAATATGGATGTAAGTTAACTTTGCGTCACTTCAGAGGAAACTATGGAGCAACTTCAGAGATGTTTACACACCCCTGGAATCCATTAGAACGGTGGAAATAGAACGATAACAGCCAACGTGAGTACATAGGCTATAGACCTTTCCTAAAACTGTCCAATTTATTATACCCATGTGCTACTGTTTGTCTGTGTACCACGTAGGAGCGTTGTCGCAACATGATGTAATTAATTATTTGGGAGCAGCCAGTGTGTACCAATAGTATACATATTTTAAATGGCTTTCATATACTATTCCGGATCTGACTAATATGACAAGCTTATTGTGAACACAATAGGCTACAAATTAATATAAAAATGTATTTGGATAAAAAAAAAAAAAAAAGGAAAACAAGCCCAATGTGGCTTATAATAATCAGACCAGGCAACAGTGCAGACAGGTAGATAGGCTAGAGCATATATTGGATCGGGATGACGGCTAGCGCAGTCTTCTCTTAAAGGCAATGGCTTCTGGCACGGTGATTGGTTTTATCATTGTAACGCCCAAACCACACCTATGCATAATGTAACGGGTAGCTCAGGTGTTTGGCGGGTGAGGGGGGTGCCATAGAATACCGAATTTTGCGGGGAAACGCCTCTTGCCTAGTCCGAAATCCCTAATTAGTGGTTTGTTCAAATCTGGCTCTGAATAGAGCCCTCAGTGCCATATCCCGAGTTTTTTCTGAATGCCCTCAGTGCCAGAACGAGAAATCCCGAGTTTTTACTTAATGTTGTTTTATAGACGGCCACGGTCTGATCTGTTCTTTTTTTTTGTCCATTGTCCAACGGCCTGTAGCGAAGGGGACACTAGCTCCGGATGCAATGTTTTGCTTCCAGAGCAATAGTCAGAGACTCCTGCTCCGGAAACACACAGTGAATCGATCGATAAATATGGATCTACTAAAAACATGAAAATCGCTTGGCACTGGGTGAGTACATTATGAAAATACTCTGGCAGTCAAAGAGTTAAGGGAAAATTAATTATTATGGATATAAATAAGTAAACACATAGTGATTCTCTGGTAAATACATGGACATTGTATTTGAACACATATGGACTAATCTCTCAAGAAAAGATTCTGCTTTGCGTTTGAATCTGTCGGTAGCCGTGTTGACAACCCGTGCGCATTGGTTACAAGTGGGCGTGCCATCAGATCAGGAAGCAGGCCGCGCTTTACCCAATCAAATGCAGTGGGCGGGATTTACGTGTGTGCCGTTCCTTCCCCACTAGAAACAAGCCGAAACTCATTTAACAATAGCGTCCTCGGAGCCGACAAAACCACGGAAAGTTAGTAACATTTTAACTTGCTCTTTCATCATAGAAACAAGTGGGCTTATAACCAAAACCATCCATGTTCTTTGGGAGAAGTGGTGTTAGTGTTCCGGGGAGAAATATTGTTAGTGGGAATGAAAACATAGTCGCACCACCGGAAGTGGAGCGCTGAAGGCAGACCAAAACCCCGGTTTCCTTGCGCACGGGTGCTCCGTTGAGCTTGTCCCATCGCCGAATAAAAAGGAAAAACAGCGCCCTCTGCTGTTTTTACTTTTTATTTGGCGATGGGTTCCCAGATTGCATATGGACAAACCCACACCTTGACATGAACACAGAGAATACACATAAACCACATAAACACAGAGAATACACATAAACCACATAAACACAGAGAATACACATAAACCACATGAACACAGAGAATACACATAAACCACATGAACACAGAGAATACACATAAACCACATGAACACAGAGAATACACATAAACCACATGAACACAGAGAATACACATAAACCAAGTGTAGTGATATGGAATGGAAACGTGGTCAAACCCCTCTTTCTCTTTTTTCCTTCTTAAAATTGTTAAATACAACACACACATACTTAGTATCCTTACATAGTGTAGTATCCATACAAACAATTATTTGCATTACAAAACAATACGATATGTTGCTGTTTGTGTTTACATATTGATATACTTTTTTGAAATTAAAATGGATGCATCGATGCAGTTACTGTATCGTTACACCCCTAGTATATGGTAACCTATAGTGTAGTTATAGTGGTTACAGACACACAGAGCTTAATGGTAATAGTAGTTATAGTGGTTACAGCAGACACACAGAGCGTTGCATCAGAAACAGAGCGTTTCATAACACTGCTGCATGGAGAGAGACAGCCAGCTATGACAGGGCTGTGTGTGTGTGTGTGTGTGTGTCTGTCTGTCTGTCTGTCTGTCTGTCTGTCTGTCTGTCTGTCTGTCTGTCTGTCTGTCTGTCTGTCTGTCTGTCTGTCTGTCTGTCTGTCTGTCTGTCTGTCTGTCTGTGTGTGTGTGTGTGTGTGTGTGTGCAAGGATGTATAGAAGGATGGCAGAGTGTTCTCATGGGTTTTCTCTCTCTATCCCTCCCCATATAGATAGATAGATAGATGTTTACAGTAATATGTGAATACAGCGTTTCAGTGCATTCATAAAGGAGCGTGTAGTACTGTGGTTATAGATGATTGTTTCATTCATAAAGGAGAGTGTAGTACTGTGGTTATAGATGATTGTTTCATTCATAAAGGAGAGCGTAGTACTGTGGTTATAGATGATTGTTTCATTCATAAAGGAGAGTGTAGTACTGTGGTTATAGATGATTGTTTCATTCATAAAGGAGAGTGTAGTACTGTGGTTATAGATGATTGTTTCATTCATAAAGGAGAGTGTAGTACTGTGGTTATAGATGATTGTTTCATTCATAAAGGAGAGTGTAGTACTGTGGTTATAGATGATTGTTTCATTCATAAAGGAGAGTGTAGTACTGTGGTTATAGATGATTGTTTACATTCATAAGGGGGGGGGGGTAGTACTGTGGTTATAGATGATTGTTTACATTCATAAAGGAGAGTGTAGTACTGTGGTTATAGATGATTGTTTACATTCATAAAGGAGAGTGTAGTACTGTGGTTATAGATGATTGTTTCATTCATAAAGGAGAGTGTAGTACTGTGGTTATAGATGATTGTTTCATTCATAAAGGAGAGTGTAGTACTGTGGTTATAGATGATTGTTTACTTCATAAAGGAGAGTGTAGTACTGTGGTTATAGATGATTGTTTCATTCATAAAGGAGAGTGTAGTACTGTGGTTATAGATGATTGTTTACTTCATAAAGGAGAGTGTAGTACTGTGGTTATAGATGATTGTTTACATTCATAAAGGAGAGCGTAGTACTGTGGTTATAGATGATTGTTTCATTCATAAAGGAGAGTGTAGTACTGTGGTTATAGATGATTGTTTACATTCATAAAGGAGAGCGTAGTACTGTGGTTATAGATGATTGTTTCATTCATAAAGGAGAGTGTAGTACTGTGGTTATAGATGATTGTTTACATTCATAAAGGAGAGTGTAGTACTGTGGTTATAGATGATTGTTTACATTCATAAAGGAGAGTGTAGTACTGTGGTTATAGATGATTGTTTACATTCATAAAGGAGAGCGTAGTACTGTGGTTATAGATGATTGTTTCATTCATAAAGGAGAGTGTAGTACTGTGGTTATAGATGATTGTTTCATTCATAAAGGAGAGTGTAGTACTGTGGTTATAGATGATTGTTTCATTCATAAAGGAGAGTGTAGTACTGTGGTTATAGATGATTGTTTACATTCATAAAGGAGAGTGTAGTACTGTGGTTATAGATGATTGTTTACATTCATAAAGGAGAGCGTAGTACTGTGGTTATAGATGATTGTTTCATTCATAAAGGAGAGTGTAGTACTGTGGTTATAGATGATTGTTTCATTCATAAAGGAGAGTGTAGTACTGTGGTTATAGATGATTGTTTACATTCATAAGGGGGGGGGGTAGTACTGTGGGAATAGATGATTCCTATCTGGTTAGATATGATTGTTATCTCTTGAGTCATTCCTTGAGAAGTGATGAAGTGTGATTGGCGTTGCATCTTAAGTTAACCACTTCAATCCGGGAACGTATCTTGTGTCATTTTTAAGATGTATTTGGCTATTCATAAATAGCAGATCTACGAGCTTGTACTGTTTTTGAAAAATCGTGAAAATGTGTGCAAATCTTTGAATATATATATTTTTAACGTGGACATTTGTAACTCAAATCTTTGCTTCTGGGGGGTCCCTGGAACAACACATTTTGCGATGGGGGTCCACGACCAAATACACATCTAAAAATGTTTTCTAAATCCTAACAGTATGTTGCTATACCAGTGGTGCTCCAACTTTTCTATGTCAAGGACCCCCTAAATGATATGTATATTTGGCCGGGGACCCTACATCTCAACATATGTTGTTCCAGGGACCCCCAGAAGCACAGATCGGAGTTAAAAATGGAACCAGGAGACCTGGTACTGCCAGACCCCTAGTGGTTGAAATCTGAATGGCCGGACTTCGCATGACGTGTGTGCAGAGGAAAAGAGGGACAGACCGACCGACCGACAAAGCCTCATGTTTGCGTTAAAACATATATATATATATATATATATATATATATATATATATATATATATATATATATATATATATATATATATATATTTCCACGATTTCCGCACAAAAAATCAACCTGCTCCAGTCCGCTCCCATTGAAAAGCATCGGCAGAATTAAAGTACGGTGTGACCGCACCCTTAAGCCGTACTTCATACCTTCCAAAAAAGCTGTTTTTGAAAAACTTTGACAAATTGTGAATCTTGACATGCATCACAATAGGGACACCAGGTTGAAAGTAAATGCTTGTACCAGCCTCCACTGTACATGTATGTGTAGACATTAATTGGGTCATTCTCATGAAACAAAAAAAATACCATGGCAGTAAGGATTTTAACTATAAAATGTGTAAATTAGTAAGGTAACAATATATCATAATAAAGATAATAGTGTCCTCTACCTTGCACAAAGAGTAATTTTAACATAGGAATGAATCATTTTTGTATTTTATTGCATTTTATCCTGAAATTCTCATTACCGCAACGCGTACGCGTGAACCTATAATTTAAACAGATTAATGCATAAATACTCAGATTTTTTTTAATGGATGTACTAATAATTGTTTTCAAATGACAGAAAAAGTATTAACTGAATATCCAATTATAATAATAATGAAGAAATAGTGGAAATATTAAGTGTCCATGAGTGATGTTCTCATCCTCCGCAACATTTTTGAAGGACTGTTTAAACACACAAAGAGAATTGTAAATAAAGTTTGAATTTTGAATGACTCAACACATCTGCCAGTACATTCAAGATGGCTACCAGTTTAGCAGATCTCTGTAAATTTTTCCAGTTCAAAGTTAATATTTCTCTTGTCAGACTGCGTACACGACTTTCTGATTATCATTACCGATACAGGTAGTTTTCGTCATTTAGAAAATAGTTAGATAAAAAAAATTGGGTGACAATATACTTCATTAATGTCTAGTTATGTACATTGAGTAAAAATTGTCTCATCCATCATGGCTTCTCTATTGTTAGCAAAACATGCTAAGGGTTCTCATCCTCCGCAACACCCATTCTCATACACCGCTACAATTTTAGGGTAGTTGCGGTAGAGAGAACTTCTGTTTCGGTAATGAGAATTGAATCATCTCAGACTATATTTTAAATAAAATATGAACTATTCATTTAAATATTATTTATTAACTGTAGATATTTATCTTTATTTCCTGTTTCATAAAAAGAAAGCTTCGGTAAAGACTAGGCTGTCAAAAATCTGAGAAAAATCTGCTAAAGCTTTCTATGAAGCCCATGCCTATAATACATTATATCTATAATGAACTATAATCTACTTAAAATACTGCATAATGACTTAAAAGCACTCATACATTATTTTCATAACAATAATCATAACACAAAGCCATTTATAATGACATGTCAAGTAACATTATACTTCATAATTGTTGGACACTCACTGACTTTTGCAAGGATCATAGTGTCTTTTAATTCTTCATACAATACATTTTAATAATTTGAGTTATGCATTATAATTACTGTTAATGGAATCTCCCCCTACCTATCCCTCCCTCCCTCCCTCCCTCTCTCTTTCGATGAGTGAGCTCTGGTCTTGCGTCACACACAACATCCCCTTTCCCTGTTTCCCCAACTCTCTCCCTTCCTCTCCCTATCTGCCCCTCTCTCTATCCTTCTCTCTGTCTGTCTGATGTGAACTGTTGCCTAACAAGGCTGATCCCCCTGAAATCGGACACGTCCATATTTGGGCATAATGCAGGCATACAGATAACCGCCCACCCCAACATACAATAGAGTCGATGTATCGGCACACCCCTAGTGTCTATTCTACCCACACAATAACCTGGTCGATGCTGGGTACCGACAGGCACACAGTGCTGATGTCACAGTACTGATCATATATTTGAAGTCATTGACCGGGCTCCAAGTAATCTGTCATATGACACTGACAATCTACAGTACAAGGCATCACTTTGGAACCTATTTCAAGAGAGCCTCCTTCAACCACACAATAACCCGTCCAATGCAGAATACAGATTCTAGGACTATTCTAGGCCAGCCTATTTGGGGCCATGCATATTGGGAACGTACTGCTATGCGGCCAATCAGGGGCCACAAACGTGAGGTGATGAAGCTGGCGGTTTGGGTTGGCCAATCAGGGAAAGTTGGGAAACCGATGCATACAAACTCCCGAAACACACTGGGAATTTCTGCCTCTTTCTCAGACCCGCGGGCCAACAGATACAGATATTTGTGATTTTTCTGTCTTCGGAACCTGTTGGTCCATTCGAAATAAAACAAGAGTTCTTTATCTCCGCTGGGGGATCCCGAGGCGTTCCAAGGCTAATGTGGAGATCAATTCCCAATCTGGTCCTTGGTCTGCCAGGAGGTGTCCTCCCAATGGGACGTGCAGCGAGGACCTCCCTAGGGAGACGCTCGGGAGGCATCCGTACTAAATGC
Organism: Gymnoscopelus braueri; assembly: GCF_963280865.1. Taxonomy (NCBI): domain Eukaryota; kingdom Metazoa; phylum Chordata; class Actinopteri; order Myctophiformes; family Myctophidae; genus Gymnoscopelus; species Gymnoscopelus braueri. The sequence goes on from NC_137611.1 coordinate 1,876,136, forward strand.
CCGAACCACCTAAACTGGCTCCTCTCCAAGTCAAGGAGCAGCGAGCGATTTTACTCTGAGTCTCTCACAGATAACTGAACTTCTCACCCTATCTCTAAGGGAGAGGCCGGACACCCGTCTGAGAAAACTAATTTTGTCCACTTGTATCCGCAACCTTATTCTTTCGGTCATGACCCACACTTCATGACCATAGGTGAGAGAAGGAACGGAGATTGCTCGTTATATGAAGAGCTTTGCCTTCTGGCTCAGCTCTCTTTTCGACAGTGCGGTACAGCAACTGCAATACAGCTCCTGTTGCTCCGATTCTCCGGCTGATCATTGTTGATCATCTATGATGTCAGTACTATGACGTCAGTACTGCATGTCTGCATTTATACTTGTCTGTTTCATGCTTATATTGCCATGCTTATTGCAAGTATGTTTTCTCTGTCCAAATTCTTCTTAGCATGGTTGTTCATAATGAATATATTGACAAATCAGAACCTGATTTTGTTGCAAACCTTTGAAAATATATATATTTTCGAACATTTTTAACTCAAATCTTTGCCTCTGGGGGGATTCTACAAATGTCTTCTTTAAACAGTTTAAAAATAAATCGTATGTTGAAGTTGCTACAGTATATATCAGTGGTGCTCAAACATTTTCATGTCAAGGAACCCCCACAATGATATGTACTGTATTTGGCCGCGGAATATTTAGTTCCAGGACCAAACCTGAAGCCTTAGAAAAATCATTTGAAAATAGCAGATCTACAAGCTCACAATGCGTCGCATCGCGACACATTGTAGATCTGCTATTTTCAAATGGCCGAAATGTATATAGGGCTGAAGTGGTTAATGTATGTTTTGTAATAATAATACAAATCTACAAAGTAACTAATAACTAAAGTTTTCAAATAATTGCAGTGGAGTAAAAGTACAATATTTGCCTCTGAGATGTAGTGGAGTAGAAGTAAAAGTTTGAAATGCTCCACTAAAGTAAAAATACCTCTGTCCCTATTCAAGACTCTCTCTGT
>NC_137611.1:1882150-1929650 GCF_963280865.1 Gymnoscopelus braueri
ACCCATAATGATGACATGCCCACATACTGTAGGTACACCAGGCTTAATGCAAGTCTTATTTCAACTGCGTTCAATAATTCAATAATTATCAACGCCTCACTGTACTATCAGTAATAAAATAAAGAATGCCACGGAAGGGAAAACAGCCGTATAGATAAAGTAAACTCCTCAATGTTAATGTAACCTTTATTAGAGTGTGGACTCATAAGGGTCCATTTGTATCACATTGACATATTTGACAAAGCCTTATAGCTCACATGGCTGCTCTGTTATTGATTGTTTACTAAATAAACCAGGCCTTCTTTATGGATTGTATCTAACAACCTCTCATCCGTCTTCCTGACGGCACATCTGGCGTCATTAAGACGCCACGAGTTAGGTTGAACATCTTCAGGCTGTGTGTGTGTGTGTGTGTGTGTGTGTGTGTGTGTGTGTGTGTGTGTGTGTGTGTGTGTGTGTGTGTGTCTGTGTGAGTGACATAGATAGTGAGAGACAGAGAGAGAGTCTATTTACAGATAACACTATAGGCTATATCATAACGTGGCGTATGGGTGTTATTTATACACAGTCAAATCCTCAGTGTTTATTCAACCCTTGACAGCAGAAGAGAGGACCCTGACGGGTCAATCTGCGTCCATGTTGGCTCCAACAGTGAAGGTGTGGATCATGTTAATCAACAGACTGTTAGAACGCCAGGAGCGTTCACATGTGGTTCAGTGTATAGGCTCTATGTCACACTGAGCAACGAGGTGTCAGTAGGTTTTAAATGCACATTGACTCACACTCTGCTTCAGGTCACACATCATCTGAGTGAAAAATAACGAATGCATGATGTAGTCTTAGTTCTACTGGATCTCTCCTCCACTAGTCTTAGTTCTACTGGATCTCTTCTCCACTAGTCTTAGTTCTACTGGATCTCTTCTCCTCTAGTCTTAGTTCTACTGGATCTCTTCTCCACTAGTCTTAGTTCTACTGGATCTCTTCTCCTCTAGTCTTAGTTCTACTGGATCTCTTCTCCACTAGTCTTAGTTCTACTGGATCTCTTCTCCTCTAGTCTTAGTTCTACTGGATCTCTTCTCCACTAGTCTTAGTTCTACTGGATCTCTTCTCCTCTAGTCTTAGTTCTACTGGATCTCTTCTCCACTAGTCTTAGTTCTACTGGATCTCTCCTCCACTAGTCTTAGTTCTACTGGATCTCTTCTCCTCTAGTCTTAGTTCTACTGGATCTCTTCTCCTCTAGTCTTAGTTCTACTGGATCTCTTCTCCACTAGTCTTAGTTCTACTGGATCTCTTCTCCTCTAGTCTTAGTTCTACTGGATCTCTTCTCCACTAGTCTTAGTTCTACTGGATCTCTCCTCCACTAGTCTTAGTTCTACTGGATCTCTTCTCCTCTAGTCTTAGTTCTACTGGATCTCTTCTCCTCTAGTCTTAGTTCTACTGGATCTCTTCTCCACTAGTCTTAGTTCTACTGGATCTCTTCTCCACTAGTCTTAGTTCTACTGGATCTCTTCTCCTCTAGTCTTAGTTCTACTGGATCTCTTCTCATCTAGTCTTAGTTCTACTGGATCTCTTCTCCACTAGTCTTAGTTCTACTGGATCTCTTCTCCTCTAGTCTTAGTTCTACTGGATCTCTTCTCCACTAGTCTTAGTTCTACTGGATCTCTCCTCCACTAGTCTTAGTTCTACTGGATCTCTCCTCCACTAGTCTTAGTTCTACTGGATCTCTTCTCCTCTAGTCTTAGTTCTACTGGATCTCTTCTCCTCTAGTCTTAGTTCTACTGGATCTCTTCTCCACTAGTCTTAGTTCTACTGGATCTCTTCTCCTCTAGTCTTAGTTCTACTGGATCTGTTCTCCTCTAGTCTTAGTTCTACTGGATCTCTCCTCCACTAGTCTTAGTTCTACTGGATCTCTCCTCCACTAGTCTTAGTTCTACTGGATCTCTCCTCCACTAGTCTTAGTTCTACTGGATCTCTTCTCCACTAGTCTCAGTTCTACTGGATCTCTCCTCCACTGTCTTAGTTCTACTGGATCTCTTCTCCACTAGTCTTAGTTCTACTGGATCTCTTCTCCACTAGTCTTAGTTCTACTGGATCTCTTCTCCACTAGTCTTAGTTCTACTGGATCTCTTCTCCACTAGTCTTAGTTCTACTGGATCTCTTCTCCTCTAGTCTTAGTTCTACTGGATCTCTTCTCCTCTAGTCTTAGTTCTACTGGATCTCTTCTCCTCTAGTCTTAGTTCTACTGGATCTCTTCTCCTCTAGTCTTAGTTCTACTGGATCTCTTCTCCACTAGTCTTAGTTCTACTGGATCTCTCCTCCACTAGTCTTAGTTCTACTGGATCTCTTCTCCACTAGTCTTAGTTCTACTGGATCTCTTCTCCACTAGTCTTAGTTCTACTGGATCTCTTCTCCACTAGTCTTAGTTCTACTGGAACTGACAGACAGAAAGATGAAAGCTTTGCTCTTCAACACTGCTTGTTTAAATGTGGACACGTTATTCCAGGTTGAATTATTAGATGATACAGTAAAAGTACAGTACCAGATGATGTACAGTAACAGTACAGTAACAGTACAGTAGTAGATGATGCTGCAGTCTGCTGCTCTGCTCTCAGCGACCAAGTCCAAGAACTGTGTGTGCTGAGGCATGATAATGTGTCCCAGCTCCCTGCAGAGAGTGTGTGTGTGTGTGTGTGTGTGTGTGTGTGTGTGTGTGTGTGTGTGTGTGTGTGTGTGTGTGTGTGTGTGTGTGTGTGTGTGTGTGTGTGTGTGTGTGTGTGTGTGTGTGTGTGTGTGTGTGTGTGTGTGTGTGTGAGAGAGAGAGATACAGGTATTCTGCATGCGCATGTGGGTGTGTACCCTCATATGCGCGTGTGTGTGTGTGTACGTGTGTGTGTGTGTGTACGTGTGCTTAACAGGGCACTGCAGTAACATGTGACTGCAGCACTGTTGAGCATCGGTACCTGCAGTCTCACACAGCTGTGGTGATGTCATCAACATGCGCGCGCGCACACACACACACACACACACACACACACACACACACACACACACACACACACACACACACACACACACACACACACCTTCATCTATCATCAACACCAGTGATGTGAGTGCTTTAGCGAGGTGCAGTGTTCAGCAGAATATCTGAGCCCAGTGTGACATGAACACAGCTTTGACAGCACTTCTAAAGTTCATCAATGGCTGACAGACAGATGAATGAGGGACAGACAGATACAGACAGACAGACAGACAGACAGACAGACAGACAGACAGACAGACAGACTATTGTGGTCTTTCTAACAAATAAATAAAGCCACTGTTGGTCGGGGTGGTGTTGCAGTCTATTGTTATACTCGCTTCTCCTCTTGTTTACAAACAGTCAATCAGCACGGAGATCCGAAAGTTGCATCAAACAAAATATTTATTATCTGACGGTCACTCCGTTGCATAAACATAAACTTTGATCATTATAAAACAAAAGAGAGCCTGCGCGGTCAACAAACTGTGACGCTTCCCTGTCTCACATTACTTCTCTGTCAGGGTGTCACCCATTCCTTATCACCCAGGTGGCCTGCACCCACAAATCATTTCATTCCCAGGGGGAGTAACCCTCAATTCAAACCATTCCAAATTCATAGAATTAATAACCAAAAAATAGGCAATTCATGTAGTAGGCAATAAATAAGAATATCAGAATAATAACTCTGAATAATAATCAGAATAGACACATTTCACATAAATTAGAAGAACACAGACAGACAGACAGACAGACAGACAGACAGACAGACAGACAGACAGACAGACAGACAGACAGACAGACAGACAGACAGGCAGGCCCTTCCTCAACTCACCTTAACTAACTCACCGATAATATTCATGTCACTATACAGAGGTCTAATATTCATGTCACTATGCAGAGGTCTAATATTCATGTCACTATGCAGAGGTCTAATATTCATGTCACTATACAGAGGTCTAATATTCATGTCACTATGCAGAGGTCTAATATTCATGTCACTATACAGAGGTCTAATATTCATGTCACTATACAGAGGTCTAATATTCATGTCACTATGCAGAGGTCTAATATTCATGTCACTATACAGAGGTCTAATATTCATGTCACTATGCAGAGGTCTAATATTCATGTCACTATACAGAGGTCTAATATTCATGTCACTATGCAGAGGTCTAATATTCATGTCACTATACAGAGGTCTAATATTCATGTCACTATGCAGAGGTCTAATATTCATGTCACTATACAGAGGTCTAATATTCATGTCACTATGCAGAGGTCTAATATTCATGTCACTATACAGAGGTCTAATATTCATGTCACTATACAGAGGTCTAATATTCATGTCACTATACAGAGGTCTAATATTCATGTCACTAAACAGAGGTCTAATATTCATGTCACTATACAGAGGTCTAATATTCATGTCACTATACAGAGGTCTAATATTCATGTCACTATACAGAGGTCTAATATTCATGTCACTATACAGAGGTCTAATATTCATGTCACTATACAGAGGTCTAATATTCATGTCACTATACAGAGGTCTAATATTCATGTCACTATACAGAGGTCTAATATTCATGTCACTATACAGAGGTCTAATATTCATGTCACTATGCAGAGGTCTAATATTCATGTCACTATACAGAGGTCTAATATTCATGTCACTATGCAGAGGTCTAATATTCATGTCACTATACAGAGGTCTAATATTCATGTCACTATACAGAGGTCTAATATTCATGTCACTATACAGAGGTCTAATATTCATGTCACTATGCAGAGGTCTAATATTCATGTCACTATGCAGAGGTCTAATATTCATGTCACTATACAGAGGTCTAATATTCATGTCACTATGCAGAGGTCTAATATTCATGTCACTATACAGAGGTCTAATATTCATGTCACTATACAGAGGTCTAATATTCATGTCACTATACAGAGGTCTAATATTCATGTCACTATACAGAGGTCTAATATTCATGTCACTATGCAGAGGTCTAGTATTCATGTCACTATGCAGGGGTCTAATATTCATGTCACTATACAGAGGTCTAGTATTCATGTCACTATGCAGGGGTCTAATATTCATGTCACTATACAGAGGTCTAATATTCATGTCACTATACAGAGGTCTAATATTCATGTCACTATACAGAGGTCTAGTATTCATGTCACTATGCAGAGGTCTAATATTCATGTCACTATACAGAGGTCTAGTATTCATGTCACTATGCAGGGGTCTAATATTCATGTCACTATACAGAGGTCTAGTATTCATGTCACTATGCAGGGGTCTAATATTCATGTCACTATACAGAGGTCTAATATTCATGTCACTATACAGAGGTCTAATATTCATGTCACTATACAGAGGTCTAGTATTCATGTCACTATGCAGGGGTCTAATATTCATGTCACTATACAGAGGTCTAATATTCATGTCACTATACAGAGGTCTAATATTCATGTCACTATACAGAGGTATAATATTCATGTCACTATACAGAGGTATAATATTCATGTCACTATGCAGAGGTCTAATATTCATGTCACTATACAGAGGTCTAATATTCATGTCACTATACAGAGGTATAATATTCATGTCACTATACAGAGGTATAATATTCATGTCACTATGCAGAGGTCTAATATTCATGTCACTATACAGAGGTCTAATATTCATGTCACTATACAGAGGTATAATATTCATGTCACTATACAGAGGTCTAATATTCATGTCACTATGTAGGTCGGGACCTATGTAGAGGTCTAATATTCATGTAACTATACAGAGGTCTAATATTCATGTCACTAAACAAAATTTTCTCATGCATGGACTATTTTCACTTAGATTTTTCAAATCAATCCACACTATCAGATGCATTAATAAGCAATGACTAAACAGAAGTAGATGTATTGGGGCTGATCGCCACAGCTCTGTACCGGCTTGCCAACAATACTAATAAACATCTTAAACGTGTCACGGTCCGCTCCTCAGCCCTTGGTCTTTATCTGTGTTTATTACTTTTGGACTCTTATTTTGTATTCCTGTTCTGTTTTGGTCTTCTAGTTCTGTGTAGTTTGTTGCCTTGGTGTTCTGTGTCTTATTTTGTAGTGTTGTTCCAACTGTTTCCTGTCTGCTTAGTTATCCGTACCTGTCTTGTCTAACCAGTCCTGTGATTCCCAGTGTTTCCACCTGAGTCCCCTAGCCTATCCCATTGTTGATTGTCTGTTGAGTTCACCTGTGTCTAGTTAGTCCTTGTCTATATGTATGCCCCTGTGTGTTGGGTCCTTTGTCAGTTCGTCGTCATATTTTGATGTGGTTAGTTCGTGTCCCATGTGTTTTCCAAGTCTTTGATAATTAGTGTATACCCAAGTCCATGCTTTCTTGTGATTTCCCAGTGTGGGGTGTTTGAGAAATAAACCTCCTTGAATATTCACTGCTCGGCCTGTATCTGTCGTTCTGCACCTGAGTCCTACACCTCCAGAACCACACTGTGACAAAACGAGGGAAAACTAACCTTTGTGGATGTGTGTAGCCAAACTATGTGCATACTTCCATGGATGTGTGTGTGTTATATTGCATCATCTTCAATACATCTTTAATACAAAACCCGTAGACGTACAATAGCTACGTGTGTTCCTGATACACCATAAGAATAGGCTATTATCATGTTGTCTCATGTGTGTTCCTGATACACCATAAGAATAGGCTATTATCATGTTGTCTCATGTGTGTTCCTGATACACCATAAGAATAGACTATTATCATTATCAACCTGGACAAGACCGAGCTGATGTTCCTCCCGGGGAAGGGCTGTCCGCATCGATACATGGCCATCACCATTGATAATGCTGTGGTGACCTCAACTCGGACTGCGAAGAATCTGGGTGTGACCCTGGACGATCAACTGACGTTCTCGGCAAACATCGCATCAGTGACAAGGTCCTGCAGATTCCTGCTCTACAACATCAGGAGGATTCGCCCCTTCCTCACGGAGAAGGCAGCCCAGGTGCTCATCCAGGCTCTCGTCATCTCCCGCCTGGACTACTGCAACTCCCTCCTTGCTGGTGCTCCGGCATCCGCCATCAAACCCCTGGAGCTTGTTCAGAAAGCTGCGGCTCGTCTGGTGTTCAACCGCCCCAAGTTCTCCCACACAACCATCCTTCTCCGCTCTCTACACTGGCTCCCCGTAGCGGCTCGCATCCAGTTCAAAACCCTGGTGCTAGCCTATAGGGCAGTGAAAGGAACAGCTCCTTCCTACCTCCGGGCTATGGTCGATGCCTACACCCCTGCCCGACCACTTCGGTCTGCCACCTCGGGGCGACTGATTGCCTCGTCACTCAAGGGTCCTTCTGGCCGATCCACACGGTCACGACTCTTTTCTGTTCTGGCCCCACAGTGGTGGAATGAACTTCCCACTGATGTTAGGACAGCAGAGTCACTGCCCATATTTCGCTGCAGACTGAAAACCCACCTCTTCAGGAAACACTACCCTTCCTCTCTGCCTGACCTACTTGTTGTTAACTAGTTGTACGAACGCTTGTTCTCTATTGCTGTATTGTTTATTGGATTATTGGATTGTTTATTGGATCTTGTTTAGTCGATACACTTATTTGTTTTAGCTCATGCTCATTTGATTTAGCTATTTTGTCTCATCTGTTTAAGGAAATAGGTAGCTGATATATTGCACTTTTACCTTAGCGCTAGGTATACTCTTGGTTGCTTGTTTTTGCAGAAAATGCACTAAAGACTTCTGGTGATTAGTAGTTTTCGTTCCCTACCTATGTTGAATACACTTATTGTAAGTCGCTTTGGATAAAAGCGTCTGCTAAATGACTGTAATGTAATGTAATGTAATGTCGTCTCATGGCATAACAACAAGACAAACATGTTTTTGCCAAAACGTGGGTGTATTCCTGCACCCATGTCACAGCACTACAGGTCCTGTGCTGGTGGGTTGTTTCCACGTCCATTTCCATTTGTCTTTCCTGCCTGGTTGAACGTTGTGAACGTCCTCTAGTCATCTAACGAGGCAGAAATGACAGAAAACATCATCTTTAAAAAGAGACGGGATTCTGTTTTGACCTTCAGGCCTGGCACCGTCTGCTGACCTCAGACAGAAGTCTGTGTGTCTGTGTGTGTGTGTGTGTGTGTGTGTGTGTGTGTGTGTGTGTGTGTGTGTGTGTGTGTGTGTGTGTGTGTGTGTGTGTGTGTGTGTGTGTGTGTGTGTGTGTGTGTGTGTGTGTGTGTGTGTGTGTGTGTGTGTGTGTGTGTGTGTGTGTGTGTGTGTGTGTGTGTGTGTGTGCGTGCGTGCGTGCGTGCGTGCGTGCGTGTGTGTGTTGGTAGTGGTTGAAATAAAAAGGCCTTACATAAGATACCAGAGTGCTGACAGAGAGAGAGAGAGAGAGAGAGAGAGAGACAGGGCATTAGAGTATGGAGTGTTAGCAACTGCTTGAGCAGACGAGGAGACAAGGACAGAGTTGTAGGATGATGCAAACAATACTGAGGTAAAGAACAGACTATAGAGCCCTTATCAGACGACGTCACACTGATAGGAAGCAGTATGCGCACGCAGGCCGGCACCAAATGAACCCCACCGCTCATTAGATGCAGCGTTAAAGTGGTCACTGCACTCACGTGTAAAAAAATGCATCCCATCAAACTTTCAGATGCTGTTTTTCTCCCGGTATGGAGGAAGAATGCTTAGGATTGTTACCGTGATCGCACGCTCTTGTTGTGTGTAAACAATAATAGCAATTCAAAGCAGTTGTCCCCCAAACCCAAGCCCCCAGACCCACGGTAGAACACAGTGAGGCAGCCTGGGCCTGGGGGTCCAATCTGGGCGACACTTACGCATTTAGAATGCTACTGCGCGTGCGTCTACCGTTTAAACCTACTAATGTCCCTTCAGGGGCTCCGTAGAAACCCTAGTGCGCCTGCTGCTGAGGACCCAATATCCACCCAATATAAGGTACTTCCGGCTGCTTCAAACGCCACTGAGCTACTTTCATAGAACAGAATAGTTGGGGGCGGGGCAATGCGCCCTCTAGATATATTATAACTCTATCGCGACGCATTGTGAACTTGTAGATCGGGCATTTTCAAATGGCCGAAATGTATTGTTAATGAAGTGGTTAATGTAAGTTTTGTAATAGTAATCAAAATCTACAAAGTAACTAGTAACTCAAGTTTTCAAATAATTGTTGTAGAGTAAAAGTACAGAATTCGCCTCTGAGATGTAGTGGAGTAGAAGTAAAATGATTGGCAATTGGAAATACTCAAGTAAAGTACAAATACCTATTTATTTTTTTTACTTAAGTACAGTACTTGAGTAAATATACTTGGTTATTTTCCACCACTGGTCCTCGGACCCCTACTTTGGAAAAGGACTGTCCTGCCTGGGGAAGCGTTGTGGCTTTGACACCTGGTTGCGTAACGGTGACAGAGCCCTGGGTGACGGGTCATGTCTGCTCCTTTCACCATCATCACACACACACACACACACACACACATACACACATACACACACACACACACACACACACATACACACATACACACACACACACACACACACACACACACACACACACACACACACACACACACACACACACACGCACGCGCGCGCGCACACACACACACGCACACGCACACGCACACACAGGCACACATGAGTCCCTGGGTTCATTTCTCAGCCTGTTTACTGAGCAGGCAGACAGATTGGGGTCTGATGGGTTCCATTGTGTAAGAGTCTTCTATGAGGAAGCCTGATCTCACATGGAAGTTTGATCTCTTGTATCCCAACCTTCAGTTTAACTCCATTCAATCCTTGAACAGATCTCTGTCATTTTTAGATGTATTTGGCTATTCAAAAATAGCAGATAAAAGAGCTCATAGCACCATCTGCTATTGTTGAAAAACTCGTGAACATTTGTGCAAATCTTTGAATATATATTTTTGGTACATTTTGAATATTGTAAAAAGAAAATTACACAAATGTTTGTTTTGGCTGAACTATCCCTTTAACACATTGGGTGCCAGCATTTTTTCATAACAACTTACGTTGGGTGCCAGCATTCTCCCCATTGACTGCGCTTTGCTGTTTAAAGCTCTAGACTCCACGAGGAGCAAATCCATGTAAAAAAAAACATCCATTCATGTTGCGCGATGACCCTGGCTACAGCCTGGAACGATAACATTTCACTCGCGAGTCACTCACTCGCGCATGACCGGTTTTCCCCACCGGAAACAGATTCGGAGATATAGGTGTTTTAAAGAAGGAAATAGACAGGAAGTGGATGGGAGCCATGTTTTTGTTTCCGGTGATCTATCTGGCCTATCCTTCTCAAGATCACAATGGGTACTCCCAGAGCTGCTCTAGCCCCGCCCGTGTGGAGAAAAACGAAAAAAACAAAAAGACATATTTCACGGTCTGGACCGTGTTCGGCACCAATGCGCTACTCTGTGAAAACACGGTCCAGACCGTGTTTGGCACCCGATGTGTTAATTGCTGACTATTGTGGATGATGATGATGATGATGATGATGATGATGATGATGATGATGAGGGTGATAACGGTTACTTTCCTTCTGTCCCTCAGGTACAGGGATGATGTCATCGATGATGTCATCAGGGGGACGTCAGGACCCTTCAGGACAGCCTGCCTTTAGCTCTGAATACATGTCTGGTGAGGAGGGGGCGGGGCTGCCATTTATTCACTGCGTTGCTGTGTGTGTGTGTGTGTGTGTCTGTCTGTCTGTCTGTCTGTCTGTCTGTCTGTCTGTCTGTCTGTCTGTCTGTCTGTCTGTCTGTCTGTCTGTCTTTCCTATGCACACTGCCAGTTATCTCAACTAGTTATTATTCCATTTACAGTAATATGTATAATATAGTAATATGTTTCATTAATTTACATACAATATTTAAGCCATTAAGTCCTGAGGTTCAGATTCTACAAAATGTCTTTTAAATCCTTTTCTGATAAACCTACAGTATGCTATATTATATATATATATATATTATATTATATAAAAACCTACAGTATGCTATATTAAAGTTATAAGTATATATATATACTATAAACCTACAGTATGCTATAGTGGTTCTCAAACTTTTTGATGTCAAGGACCCCCAAAATTATATGTATTTGGCCGCCGACCCTCATCTGAACATATTTAGTTCCAGGGACCCCCAGAAGCAAAGGTTTGTTTCCATTAAATAATGTATTCAAATATTTGCACAAATGTTCAAGATTAAAAAAAGAAATAGCAGATATACAAGCTTGTAGCACGGCGGCGCTTTGAGCTTGTAGATCTGCTGTTTTTAAATAGACAAGTTATAAAATATGGATAAAGTGGTGGAACAGATATGTTCCTGTGTTGAACGGGTTAATACACACATACAGTAGGAAACAAAGAAAAAAGTAATAATAGTGTTGTGAGCTTATCAACACACCTGTTAAAACTATATGCCTAACCTTAACCTCAGTAAAACTATGTCTAAACCTAACCTTATTCCTAACCTTAACCTCAGTAAAACTATGTCTAAACCTAACCTTATTCCTAACCTTAACCTCAGTAAAACTATGTCTAAACCTAACCTTAACCTCAGTAAAACTTTGTCTAAACCTAACCTTATTCCTTAACGTAACCTCAGTAAAACTATGCCTAAATCTAACCTTATTCTTAAACTTAACCTCAGTAAAACTATGTCTAAACCTAACCTTATTCCTAAATGTAACTTCAGTAAAACTATGTCTAAACCTAACCTTATTCCTAACCTCAGTAAAACTATGTCTAAACCTAACCTTATTCTTAAACTTAACCTCAGTAAAACTATGTCTAAACCTAACCTTATTCCTAACCTTAACCTCAGTAAAACTATGTCTAAACCTAACCTTATTCCTAAACTTAACCTCAGTAAAACTATGTCTAAACCTAACCTTATTCCTAACCTCAGTAAAACTATGTCTAAACCTAACCTTATTCTTAAACTTAACCTCAGTAAAACTATGTCTAAACCTAACCTTATTCCTAACCTTAACCTCAGTAAAACTATGTCTAAACCTAACCTTATTCCTAAACTTAACCTCAGTAAAACTATGTCTAAACCTAACCTTATTCCTAACCTCAGTAAAACTATGTCTAAACCTAACCTTATTCTCAAACTTAACCTCAGTAAAACTATGTCTAAACCTAACCTTATTCCTAACCTTAACCTCAGTAAAACTATGTCTAAACCTAACCTTATTCCTAACCTTAACCTCAGTAAAACTATGTCTAAACCTAACCTTATTCCTAACCTTAACCTCAGTAAAACTATGTCTAAACCTAACCTTATTCCTAACCTTAACCTCAGTAAAACTATGTCTAAACCTAACCTTAACCTCAGTAAAACTTTGTCTAAACCTAACCTTATTCCTTAACGTAACCTCAGTAAAACTATGCCTAAATCTAACCTTATTCTTAAACTTAACCTCAGTAAAACTATGTCTAAACCTAACCTTATTCCTAAATGTAACTTCAGTAAAACTATGTCTAAACCTAACCTTATTCCTAACCTCAGTAAAACTATGTCTAAACCTAACCTTATTCTTAAACTTAACCTCAGTAAAACTATGTCTAAACCTAACCTTATTCCTAACCTTAACCTCAGTAAAACTATGTCTAAACCTAACCTTATTCCTAAACTTAACCTCAGTAAAACTATGTCTAAACCTAACCTTATTCCTAACCTCAGTAAAACTATGTCTAAACCTAACCTTATTCTCAAACTTAACCTCAGTAAAACTATGTCTAAACCTAACCTTATTCCTAACCTTAACCTCAGTAAAACTATGTCTAAACCTAACCTTATTCCTAACCTTAACCTCAGTAAAACTATGTCTAAACCTAACCTTATTCCTAACCTTAACCTCAGTAAAACTATGTCTAAACCTAACCTTATTCCTAACCTTAACCTCAGTAAAACTATGTCTAAACCTAACCTTAACCTCAGTAAAACTTTGTCTAAACCTAACCTTATTCCTTAACGTAACCTCAGTAAAACTATGCCTAAATCTAACCTTATTCTTAAACTTAACCTCAGTAAAACTATGTCTAAACCTAACCTTATTCCTAAATGTAACTTCAGTAAAACTATGTCTAAACCTAACCTTATTCCTAACCTCAGTAAAACTATGTCTAAACCTAACCTTATTCTTAAACTTAACCTCAGTAAAACTATGTCTAAACCTAACCTTATTCCTAACCTTAACCTCAGTAAAACTATGTCTAAACCTAACCTTATTCCTAAACTTAACCTCAGTAAAACTATGTCTAAACCTAACCTTATTCCTAACCTCAGTAAAACTATGTCTAAACCTAACCTTATTCTCAAACTTAACCTCAGTAAAACTATGTCTAAACCTAACCTTATTCCTAACCTTAACCTCAGTAAAACTATGTCTAAACCTAACCTTATTCCTAACCTTAACCTCAGTAAAACTATGTCTAAACCTAACCTTATTCCTAACCTTAACCTCAGTAAAACTATGTCTAAACCTAACCTTAACCTCAGTAAAACTTTGTCTAAATCTAACCTTATTCCTTAACGTAACCTCAGTAAAACTATGCCTAAATCTAACCTTATTCTTAAACTTAACCTCAGTAAAACTATGTCTAAACCTAACCTTATTCCTAAATGTAACTTCAGTAAAACTATGTCTAAACCTAACCTTATTCCTAACCTCAGTAAAACTATGTCTAAACCTAACCTTATTCTTAAACTTAACCTCAGTAAAACTATGTCTAAACCTAACCTTATTCCTAACCTTAACCTCAGTAAAACTATGTCTAAACCTAACCTTATTCCTAAACTTAACCTCAGTAAAACTATGTCTAAACCTAACCTTATTCCTAACCTCAGTAAAACTATGTCTAAACCTAACCTTATTCTCAAACTTAACCTCAGTAAAACTATGTCTAAACCTAACCTTATTCCTAACCTTAACCTCAGTAAAACTATGTCTAAACCTAACCTTATTCCTAACCTTAACCTCAGTAAAACTATGTCTAAACCTAACCTTATTCCTAACCTTAACCTCAGTAAAACTATGTCTAAACCTAACCTTAACCTCAGTAAAACTTTGTCTAAATCTAACCTTATTCCTTAACGTAACCTCAGTAAAACTATGCCTAAATCTAACCTTATTCTTAAACTTAACCTCAGTAAAACTATGTCTAAACCTAACCTTATTCCTAAATGTAACTTCAGTAAAACTATGTCTAAACCTAACCTTATTCCTAACCTCAGTAAAACTATGTCTAAACCTAACCTTATTCTTAAACTTAACCTCAGTAAAACTATGTCTAAACCTAACCTTATTCCTAACCTTAACCTCAGTAAAACTATGTCTAAACCTAACCTTATTCCTAAACTTAACCTCAGTAAAACTATGTCTAAACCTAACCTTATTCCTAACCTCAGTAAAACTATGTCTAAACCTAACCTTATTCTCAAACTTAACCTCAGTAAAACTATGTCTAAACCTAACCTTATTCCTAACCTTAACCTCAGTAAAACTATGTCTAAACCTAACCTTATTCCTAACCTTAACCTCAGTAAAACTATGTCTAAACCTAACCTTATTCCTAACCTTAACCTCAGTAAAACTATGTCTAAACCTAACCTTATTCCTAACCTTAACCTCAGTAAAACTATGTCTAAACCTAACCTTAACCTCAGTAAAACTTTGTCTAAATCTAACCTTATTCCTTAACGTAACCTCAGTAAAACTATGCCTAAATCTAACCTTATTCTTAAACTTAACCTCAGTAAAACTATGTCTAAACCTAACCTTATTCCTAAATGTAACTTCAGTAAAACTATGTCTAAACCTAACCTTATTCCTAACCTCAGTAAAACTATGTCTAAACCTAACCTTATTCTTAAACTTAACCTCAGTAAAACTATGTCTAAACCTAACCTTATTCCTAACCTTAACCTCAGTAAAACTATGTCTAAACCTAACCTTATTCCTAAACTTAACCTCAGTAAAACTATGTCTAAACCTAACCTTATTCCTAACCTCAGTAAAACTATGTCTAAACCTAACCTTATTCTCAAACTTAACCTCAGTAAAACTATGTCTAAACCTAACCTTATTCCTAACCTTAACCTCAGTAAAACTATGTCTAAACCTAACCTTATTCCTAACCTTAACCTCAGTAAAACTATGTCTAAACCTAACCTTATTCCTAACCTTAACCTCAGTAAAACTATGTCTAAACCTAACCTTATTCCTAACCTTAACCTCAGTAAAACTATGTCTAAACCTAACCTTAACCTCAGTAAAACTTTGTCTAAATCTAACCTTATTCCTTAACGTAACCTCAGTAAAACTATGCCTAAATCTAACCTTATTCTTAAACTTAACCTCAGTAAAACTATGTCTAAACCTAACCTTATTCCTAAATGTAACTTCAGTAAAACTATGTCTAAACCTAACCTTATTCCTAACCTCAGTAAAACTATGTCTAAACCTAACCTTATTCTTAAACTTAACCTCAGTAAAACTATGTCTAAACCTAACCTTATTCCTAACCTTAACCTCAGTAAAACTATGTCTAAACCTAACCTTATTCCTAAACTTAACCTCAGTAAAACTATGTCTAAACCTAACCTTATTCCTAACCTCAGTAAAACTATGTCTAAACCTAACCTTATTCTCAAACTTAACCTCAGTAAAACTATGTCTAAACCTAACCTTATTCCTAACCTTAACCTCAGTAAAACTATGTCTAAACCTAACCTTATTCCTAACCTTAACCTCAGTAAAACTATGTCTAAACCTAACCTTATTCCTAACCTTAACCTCAGTAAAACTATGTCTAAACCTAACCTTAACCTCAGTAAAACTTTGTCTAAATCTAACCTTATTCCTTAACGTAACCTCAGTAAAACTATGCCTAAATCTAACCTTATTCTTAAACTTAACCTCAGTAAAACTATGTCTAAACCTAACCTTATTCCTAAATGTAACTTCAGTAAAACTATGTCTAAACCTAACCTTATTCCTAACCTCAGTAAAACTATGTCTAAACCTAACCTTATTCTTAAACTTAACCTCAGTAAAACTATGTCTAAACCTAACCTTATTCCTAACCTTAACCTCAGTAAAACTATGTCTAAACCTAACCTTATTCCTAAACTTAACCTCAGTAAAACTATGTCTAAACCTAACCTTATTCCTAACCTCAGTAAAACTATGTCTAAACCTAACCTTATTCTCAAACTTAACCTCAGTAAAACTATGTCTAAACCTAACCTTATTCCTAACCTTAACCTCAGTAAAACTATGTCTAAACCTAACCTTATTCCTAACCTTAACCTCAGTAAAACTATGTCTAAACCTAACCTTATTCCTAACCTTAACCTCAGTAAAACTATGTCTAAACCTAACCTTATTCCTAACCTTAACCTCAGTAAAACTATGTCTAAACCTAACCTTAACCTCAGTAAAACTTTGTCTAAATCTAACCTTATTCCTTAACGTAACCTCAGTAAAACTATGCCTAAATCTAACCTTATTCTTAAACTTAACCTCAGTAAAACTATGTCTAAACCTAACCTTATTCCTAAATGTAACTTCAGTAAAACTATGTCTAAACCTAACCTTATTCCTAACCTCAGTAAAACTATGTCTAAACCTAACCTTATTCTTAAACTTAACCTCAGTAAAACTATGTCTAAACCTAACCTTATTCCTAACCTTAACCTCAGTAAAACTATGTCTAAACCTAACCTTATTCCTAAACTTAACCTCAGTAAAACTATGTCTAAACCTAACCTTATTCCTAACCTCAGTAAAACTATGTCTAAACCTAACCTTATTCTCAAACTTAACCTCAGTAAAACTATGTCTAAACCTAACCTTATTCCTAACCTTAACCTCAGTAAAACTATGTCTAAACCTAACCTTATTCCTAAACTTAACCTCAGTAAAACTATGTCTAAACCTAACCTTATTCCTAACCTCAGTAAAACTATGTCTAAACCTAACCTTATCCCTAACCTCAGTAAAATGTCTGCACACGCACGCACACACGCACACACGCACGCACGCACGCACGCACGCACGCACGCACGCACACACACACACACACACACACACACACACACGCCTCGCATAAAAAAAAACGAGCATACCTTTCCAATTTCCCAACGAATGCCAATTTCCCTGTAACATATATATAGATACAGTATATTGAAACATTTTGAACATTTTCTAAAACCTTTGTGCACATATAATCATAATGACACAACCAGGTTAATGTGGTTAATATGGTGTAGAATAAACAGACTTTATAAACATGTTTATCATTTAGTTCTGGTATTGTGTGAGCTCTGACATCATGTCCTTCTCATAATGACATAATAATGACATCATGTCCTTCTCTGTTCCCTCTGTTTCTTCACCTCCTCCGTTCTACATCATCACCTCATTGCTCCCTCCGTCCCCACCTGTCTGTCCACCATATATGTCCACTGTCTCACTGCCTCTCTGTATGTCTCCATCACACTCATGTCTGTCTCCTTCCACTCTCTGTATGTCTGTCTCTGTCTCTGTCTCTCTCTCTCTCTCTCTCTCTCTCTCTCTCTCTCTCTCTCTCTCTCTCTCTCTCTCTCTCTCTCTCTCTCTCTCAGGGCCCATGATGGGTGGACTGTCAGATCAGTGGAACCAGAACAAGTCAAAGGATAACAGCGTCACAGACTCACTGCTAGGTCTTCTTTACAGTCTTTCTTTACCTTTCTCTTCTGTTCTGGTGTGTTTTTTCTAGTTATTACCATTGGTGGAAAAAATCTATTATTTTACTTCAGTAAAAGTATCAATACTGCAATTATAGAAAAGTAAACGTCTGGTATTCAAAATGTACTTGAGTAAAAGTACAAAAGTATTGGTATCAACATGGAATCAAAGTACCAAAATCATCAAAGTACTCATTTTGCAGAATGTCCCATTTCAAATTTTCAAATTGCTAACAATCTTTTGAGAATAGCAGATCTACAAGCTCACAATGCGTCACATTGATGTGACACCTCTCTCTCTCTCTCTGTGTGCTCTCTTCCCCACCAGGGTTCTCCCAGGCTGGTATGGGGGGTGCCAACCTGGGCTTTGGTGGCATGGGGAGTGGTCTTGGCATGGGGTCTGGCCTGCCACCCTTCCAGTCCAGTATGACCTCCGGCCTGGGCCAGGCCGGCTTTGGTTCTGCCCTGGACTCACACAATAACCTGGGTTTGTTTGGTTCAGAACCCAAAACCACCACCACCACCACCACCACCACCACCAGTGGTAGCGCTACGTTTAAGCCCAGCGACCACTTCTCCTCCGGCCCGGGAATCCTCTCTATGGATCATTCTACAGGTACTATGGGTGTCCTAGTGGAGAGCAGAGGTAGTGCAGGATCATTCTACAGGTGCCACAGAGGGATGGGTGTCCTAGTGGAGAGCAGAGGTAGTGCAGGATCATTCTACAGGTACCACAGAGGGATGGTTGGATGGTTGGCTGGGTGTCCTAGTGGAGAGCAGAGGTAGTGCAGGATCATTCTACAGGTACCAGAGGGATGGTTGGATGGGTGTCCTAGTGGAGAGCAGAGGTAGTGCAGGATCATTCTACAGGTACTATGGGTGTCCTAGTGGAGAGCAGAGGTAGTGCAGGATCATTCTATAGGTACCAGAGAGGGATGGTTGGATGGATGGGTGTCCTAGTGGAGAGCAGAGGTAGTGCAGGATCATTCTACAGGTACCACAGAGGGATGGTTGGATGGATGGGTGGCTGGGTGTTCTAGTGGAGAGCAGAGGTAGTGCAGGATCATTCTACAGGTACCACAGAGGGATGGTTGGATGGATGGGTGTCCTAGTGGAGAGCAGAGGTAGTGCAGGATTATTCTACAGGTACCACAGAGGGATGGGTGTCCTAGTGGAGAGCAGAGGTAGTGCAGGATCATTCTACAGGTACCAGAGAGGGATGGGTGTCCTAGTGGAGAGCAGAGGTAGTGCAGGATCATTCTACAGGTACCATAGACGGATGGTTGGATGGGTGTCCTAGTGGAGAGCAGAGGTAGTGCAGGATCATTCTACAGGTACCACAGAGGGATGGTTGGATGGGTGGGTGGGTGTTCTAGTGGAGAGCAGAGGTAGTGCAGGACAGAGCTGTACGTTTGGGATTTTCTTAGCCTGGGATTTAACTCAGTTAGTGCCAAGTAAATAAAAAGAATAATTGCCCATAGAGCACTGAAGTCTGACGCCACTGCCACTAGAGGGCGCTGTTCCACGGGTTCGTGGCTTTATTTTTTGTGTTGAAATCCCCATTTGGGAATCATAGATCACGTCATATAAGAACTGTGTTCCAAACATAAACACACCACCCTGGCGTTTTTTGTCAGGGGGGGGTGGCTCTGCATCGTTTATGATATTCATTCATATTCGATACAGCCTGTTTCTGGCGAAAATTGAATTAATTCTGCCTTAAAAGTCTTAAGAACTACTACTTCCGGGTCTGAAATCACTGTCCCTACAGCAGCCGCGTTCATGGGAAATGTAGTCTTTGGGTTGTTTGACTCGTTTCTAGTGTTTATATTGTGTTACTCTTTGGGTAAATGTGTACATTTACACCTTCAGTCGATGCTTTATATCCATATGAGTAAAAACACCAGGGTGGTGGTGTTTATTTTTGGAACACAGTTCTTATATGAAGCGATCTAAGATTCCCCAATGAGGATATCAATACAAAAAGTAAAGCCATGAACCTGCGAAAAGCGCCCTCTACTGGTAGTGACGTCAGGACTTCTGTGCTCTATTTTGCCAGCGACTTTTCATGTATCTTACCTTTTTAAGTAGTCACAGAACATTTAGCTTTAGTATGATCGATCCTCTGATGGTTGGTAATCATGGGGGCTTTCACTGTGCTTCCATGGGGGAAAAAAAAACATTTTCACCGCAACTTGTCTTTCCCTTTCACATTGAAAACAGCGTGTCTGGACAAAAATGCAGGGGGAAAAAAGCAACTCGAGTTACAGCTGATTTTCTGCACACGATAACCAGGAAGCAGATGGAGCATAACATGTTGTGATCACGTGATCTCTAGATCTCTCTGCCTCTGAGCCTGAAATGTTGGCTCGTAGGATTCGCAAGGGCGCCAACTAGTGGTAAAAACTGAAAACACATTTTGGACGTATTATCCGTCAATGGTACCCTGGGCAAATGAAAAATTGGACGGATTATACGTCAATGACACTGAATGAGTTAATTAAAGGGATAGTTCACCGACTTGAATTCATGGATATTTTTTAGTTTTTGTGGTGAGAGAGAGAGAGAGAGAGAGAGAGAGAGAGAGAGAGAGAGAGAGAGAGAGAGAGAGAGAGAGAGAGAGAGAGAGAGAGAGAGAGAGAGAGAGAGAGAATAGAAAATGTTCCATTCAACAAATTATCTAAATAATAAGTTTGCATACCATAAATAGTGTTGGTTGGATTTCTAATTTTTATCTTATTTGAAAAGTTATTTAGAAAGAAGGCGGTTAGATGGAAAAAATATTAGAATTTCAAAGAAGACCACAAAGAGATAATCCACTCATCAGCCTTTTATTGTTTTCTCAGCCTGGGAAATATGAATAGCTATCTTATTTTATCATTCAAAATAGCATGTTAAATGCATCCTTACATGCAGGTAGAGCTGGGATGGTCACCATCTAACAGGTTTAGATCTGAGAAGAAGAAGTCAAGTGTTCTCATAGTAAAACACTTTATTCCTTGACTGATCCTTTTCTAGAAGCCTCTCAATATCTAACAGTTCATGGCAGATGTGACCTATCAATTATTTACAGCCCCTCGCCCCCATGGGATGTTGGAGTCTAGCTTTGTATAGCCCTTCTCCTATGTGTTGTTGGCATTCTAGAGATAGCCCTGCTAGCTAACAGCTGGCTAGTGATGCTACTGTCGCTGGTCAAAGTGCAGTGTTTGTGTTTGCTGTAGATTAAATGTGCTGTATCAGTTATAGTTAGAGGAATACGCTTATAGTTCATCTATAACTTGTTGTCAATAGCCCAATTCATTAAATACTTCACATTTTAACAAACTATACGATGGCCCGGTTAATGATACAAGCATTAGCTGAGAGGTTGGTTTGTTTTTGACAAAACGACATGAAATAACATGATGTGACTTTCAGGATGTGCCAACTAACTGTTTCACTCTTCTAAGTTGATGCACACCGATATTCGTAACCAGTGGTGGAAAAAGTACACATTTGTTTTACTTAAGTAAAAGTATCAATACTGCAATATAGAAATACTCTGATACAAGTAAAAGTCCGGAATTCAAAATGCATTTGTGTAAAAGTACAAAGGTATTGGCATCAAAATGTACTTAAAGTACCACAAGTAAAAGTACTCATTATGAAGAATGTCCCATTTCAAGTTTTCAAATGTACAAACATCTTTTGAAAATAGCAGATCTACAAGCACACAATGTGTCACATCGCGACGCATTGTGAGCTTGTAGATCGGCTATTTTCAAATGGCCGAAATGTACGTAGGACTGAAGTGGTTAATGTATGTTTTGTAATAATAATCAAAATCTACAAAGTAACTAGTAACTACAAATTTCAAATAATTGTAGTGGAGTAAAAGTAAAAAATTCCCCTCTGAGATGTAGTGGAGTACAAGTAAAAGTATTGGAAATTGTACTCAAGTAGAGAATAAATACCTCAAAATTGTACTTGAGTAAATGTACGTTCGTAATTGGGTTGCATCATATCGTTTAATTTCCATCTATTTAACAGCTTCAGGTTATGTTTGTAAGCAAAGGAACAGAATGAGCACCATAATAATAGGCCTTATAATCTGACTGCCAAGTTTGGTTGATAAATGACTTTAATTTAATTGAATTACTGCTGAATGCAAGCAGCTAGATTTTAATCAAGTCAAGGGAACTAAATGTTCTTGTTTTATCACAGTAGGAACATAAATAAATCAAAAAACCTTTGGAGTGTAAATGAGTTTAGCTATTGACATTATAGTCATATAAACCATATAACACCTTGAATCCTATCAATAGTTCATTTGTTTATTGTACTGAGTTCATGTCTCATGTATTCTTCCTTTTATTTTCTCTAAGCTTTTGTCTGGGTTTAACAATGAATAACTCATACTGTAACCAATGAGGCAAGAGATTTATTATGTGAGACACAAGGTATAGTGTTTGAATTAAATGTGTTGCACAGTGACACTCCTCGGTGTTCATTTAACTCCTGAGGGCCCTATTCTGGGGCAGACTGGCAAGGGGCGTGCAATAACTCTAACCCGCACGTGACAATGGTTCAACGCCTGTATCCAACTAAACTGTTGTGTGCCAGGAAGTTTTTCATTTAAAAAAGGCATTTATAAAACAGGGAGCAGGCACACAAAGAGAGACCAGTGAACTGCCGCGCTATGAGCTTGTAGATCTGCTATTTTTGAAAATGTTTGGAAATGTGTGCAAATCTTTGAATATATATATTTTTAAAGCCAACATTTGTAACTCAAATCTTTGCTTCTGGGGGGTCCCTGGAACAACATATTTTGAGATGGGGGTCGGCGGCCAAATACATATAATTATGGGGGTCCTTGACATGAAAATATATAGAAACATAGGTTTTTCAGAATTCTGTTGGGATTTAGAAGACATTTGTAGAAACGGCTTCAGGTCTTAATGGGTTAACCCATTCAATCCGGGAAGGCATATACTGTCATTTTAGATTTTTTGCTATAACCATTGTTTTATACTTTGGGCAATTCAAAAATTGTAGATCTGCAATTTTTTTATTTTATCGTGAACATTTGTGCAAATCTTTGAATATATATGTTTTTTAAAGTGAACATTTTTAACTCAAATCTTTGCTTCTGGTCCAAATACATTCTGGTTCTGGGGGTCCCTGACATGAAAACGTTTGAGAACCACTGATATAGCAACAACTAACCCTAACCCTAACACAGCCTGAAGGAGTTAAAGGTGATGAATGATAGTGACTGATCGGTCATATTTAAATATGTCTGCAGTTATGTTAATAATATTTAGCCTAATCCAGCCCAACGCCCCACTTCGCCGCGGGTTCTCCAGTCCGCCCGTCTCCCGTCCGGAAAATACCTATAATAACCCGCCATGCCTGTTCACCGGTTTCCCCAAAGCAGGGTCCCTCAAGGTTAAATGAACACTGAGGATATTGTGTTGTAACTCAAAACGCTGCCTCATCTCTTCTGATGCTGATGTCTGTGTTTCAAACAACATCAACAACAACAACAACATCAACAACACACCAGCAATAATGCTTTCCCTGGCGGTGGGCCAGAGTCCAGATTAGAACCCCCCCCCCCCCCACTATATGGTATGACATATGGATGATAATAATGCTGGCACATCTTCCGGTCTGATAACTGTTTATAGTTGTGTAAAGGACTGAAGGAGCACTCAGATGAAATAGAACCCAGTTGAATCAATTTAAACCTATGGGCCAGGCTGTCATATTCAGAGAGACATATACACATTTATCTTAAGAAGAGGAGGGGTGGGGGGGGGGGGGGCAGTATCAGAAATGAGATGTACAAAGAGAAAGAGAAGACTTTAGTGTGGATACAGATCAGATGAGACACCATGACATTCTATCAGGTTGACCTCATAATGTACATTATGTCTCTTTGTCTCTTCGTCTCACTCTCTACCTATGAACGGCCAGCATGTCCAATGCGCTTCACTGCACCCTCTCTGGGCTCTGGGGGCTTGGTAATAACAGACACAGTGCTTCCTCTGGGGTCTGGGGGCTTGGTAATAACAGACACAGTGCTTCCTCTGGGGTCTGGGGGCTTGGTAATAACAGACACACTGCTCCCTCTCTGGGGTCTGGGGGCTTGGTAATAACAGACACATTGCTCTCTCTGGGTTCTGGGGGCTTGGTAATAACAGACACACTGCTCTCTCTGGGTTCTGGGGGCTTGGTAATAACAGACACAGTGCTTCCTCTGGGTTCTGGGGGCTTGGTAATAACAGACACACTGCTCCCTCTGGGGTCTGGGGGCTTGGTGGTAATAACAGACACAGGGCTTCAGAGTAGAGCCAGACCAATATATTATATCGGTTTGACTTATTTCTTTTAACCTTGGACGACATCAGTGTCGGCTTATACGCGGCTGATGTGTTCTGATCTTTAACCACTTTCTACCTGTCATTGTAGGTTTTCAAAAATAGACGATCTACAAGCTCGCGAGCGAGTCGTATAATGACGTGTTATGAGCTTGTAGATAGTGTAATCTATATTTACTTGTTTGCTTCTTCATTTTATAATTAATGTTCTTAAATAGAAACTTCAATCGAATGTACCTAAACAGTCGCGTGCGACTACTCTACTGTCTTGCTTTGGCACTCAGTCATGCAAATGTTCCATTTCTTTTTGCCATGAAAAGTCAGACCCCCGAGTTTGTTTCTGATCATAAACGTGAGACCCAGTCTGAGCACGCTTCATATAATACACTGTGTTTGTAGCTTAAGCAGGTGCTTGCTTATTAGCTTGTGCCTTGACTCAGGTCCTGTGTGTGTGTGTGTGTGTGTGTGTGTGTGTGTGTGTGTGTGTGTGTGTGTGTGTGTGTGTGTGTGTGTGTGTGTGTGTGTGTGTGTGTGTGTGTGTGTGTGTGTGTGTGTGTGTGTGTGTGTGTGTGTGTGTGTGTGTGTGTGTGTGTGTGTGTGTGGCTCTACTGCGTGTGCCTGCTCTCCACACATGAGCTGCTCTGCTTCCTATCCTGCAATGATGATGCTGAGCATTCAGTCATAATGTGTTTCCTTTAAGAAAGAGAGAATCACAGTAAAACTGTTGAACAACACAATGAAGATTATTACAAAAATAAATCGCATCCAAGAAAGGTTAAAGGGATAGTTCACCCCCCAAAAAAATTACGTATTTTCTATCAATTACACCCCTCATTAAGCCTTGAATTCATGGAGATTGTTTAGTTTTTGTCTCATTCCTAAGCCAATCATTTGATGACCGGCGGAACGATGCTAATGTCTCCGGTAGGAGACTCAAAGTTGATACTTGGTGTCCCCTACCGGAGACACCGTCAGTCATCACGTTATTGTCTTAGGAATGAGACAAAAACTAAACAATCTCCATGAGGTGAGTAATCCATCTGAATATGACAGCCTGGCCCACAGGTTTCAATGTGGGGGTGAACTACTCCTTTAAATAGTGTCAGCAGTAGCCTACCAGTCAACTTACATTTAAAGGCCTTTAAAGGGGCTACACCATGAATTTCATTTTTTAAACGTTTTTTTGTATTCTTTGGGGTCCCCAGTGTCTCTTGTACCCCAAAAAAATATATTTTTTTAACATTCAGTCATTCATTCTCATTTCATGGATTTCCTGAATGGGCGTGTCTGAACACAAGGATGCTGATGTAAGCAGCATTTCATAGCCTCGCCCCCTCATTGTCAGTCTCCACCTCTCAGTCTCCTCCCCTTTCCTCTTTTTATTGTTTACAACCAGTCGCCATTGTTTTTTTCAGTCGCTAGGTATTGTTTGCAGTAACATAATGGCTAAATCATCTCAAAACCTTCATCTTTGCTGTTTTTTATTATTATTATCTGTTTTTTTATTCTAATGGAGGCAGGGAAAAGGGGTGAGGAGGAAGGGGGGAGGTGATGATTGACAGACATAATTACTCAGTAGCGCCCCTCTGCCCAAAAGAGGACGTTTTGGTATTGCAGCTGAAAAGGCTTGGAATGACAGACAGTCAGATTGTGAGAACAAATATCTGGATGTTTTTTTAGGCTTACAACCTGTTTAAAACGTATTAGGGGGCAATATTTATATATAATATATTTGTTTTACATTCATGGTGTAGCCCCTTTAAGTAACATTATAGTATATATAGTCTGCCTTTCTGTTGAATTGAGTGTCTGTTATGCAGTAGGGGTTGCAGGTCTTACAGTCACACTGCGTTGGTCATCCATCTCACACTCAGTATTATGCATATTGTTGCATAGAGCTGGACACAATGTTAGACCGAATAAGCAAAATTCTCAAATCCATCGTATCTATGCGAAAAATGTCCAGAAAAAAATAGGTCTCTTTGTCATTCTGCATAGAGAATCCCCACTGGTTCCAGTATTAACTCATTCAGTGCCAAGTAAATAAATAAATAATTGCCAACAGTGCCAGCGATTTTCTATTTTTCTTACCTTTTCAAGTAGTCACAGAATATTTATCTCCAGTCTGATCGATCCCCCAAAAGATGCTAAACACGGAACACTGTGCTTCCGTGAAAAAATAAAATAAAGTCATTGCGACCCCTCGTTCGCTTGTTACAGGGCGTTGAAATAGCATGTCTCGTAAAATAAAAATGCAGGGAAAAAAAGGAACTCAAGTTACAGCCGTTTCCCCAAACACGCTAACCAGGAAGTGGATGGAGCAGTAGAACTTGTGACCATAGACATATAAAGGTAGACGCCTCCTTCGGCTCTGAGGCATTGGTATCTCGGGCGCCATTTTAGAGGAGGAAAGCTTCCGCGTGTGTCACAGAAGGGGGCGTTCGGTAGGCCAATCAGAGGCAGGTGGGGGCGGGTCTTTTCGTAAGAGGCAGCCGCGCAGCAAAAGTCAGTTAGACGCGCTGTGAGGCGGGTTGGGTTCCGTGGCGGGGCGGGTTGAGGCGGGTTGGGTTCCGTGGCGGGGCGGGTTGAGGCGGGTTGGGTTCCGTGGCGGGGCGGGGCGGGGCATGAAAAAACCCCACCCGCGCATCACTAGTATCTAAGTTTCTATATCTATGCTTGTGACCACGTGCTCTCCTTGATCTCTGTGTGACTGAGTCTGAAATGGTGGCTCATAGGTTAAATGGTGGCTCATAGGTTAAATGGTGGCTCATAGGTTAAGCATCGTTTTCACCAACAACAACAACAAAAACAAAGAATCCGAGCTAGAAGTGTTTTTCTACAAATCCTCATATCGTTTTTTTTTAGATGGCGTCACATCCGTCCCTTCCTTCTATCAGCGTT
Source organism: Gymnoscopelus braueri (assembly GCF_963280865.1). Classification (NCBI taxonomy): domain Eukaryota; kingdom Metazoa; phylum Chordata; class Actinopteri; order Myctophiformes; family Myctophidae; genus Gymnoscopelus; species Gymnoscopelus braueri. The sequence goes on from NC_137611.1 coordinate 1,909,239, forward strand.
GAGGGATCATTCCTAAGTTGCGCTAGAGCGCCCTCTTGTGGAATAAAAAAGAAAACATGTTTTTGAATGGACGTACGTCAATGGTGGTCAACGGTTGGGTCTGAACGGACGTAGATCTACGTCCTTGGCAGGGAATGTGATGACAATAGATGCCAAGATGTTTTTCTGTATTTTTATGTCAAACGTCCCTAAAAGCCCAATCATAGTTACTGCCTGTCAAACAAAGAACGTAATGCATGATTACATCAGCAATAAGCCCCGCCCCCTACTCTGTCCTGAATCTAATTCGAGGTGACGGCCAGACGTTCCCGTTTAAATCTTAAACAGTACACTAAAATATGCATCTGAAAACATTTGAGGTGAGAAATAGGCAATGCAGTAAGATAAACATGATTTTGCACTGTCTCTCTCTCTCTCTTTCTCTCTCTCTCTCTCTCTCTCTCTCTCTGCATCTCGGCGCGTGGTGCTTGAGTGCAGACCAGCGTTGCCAGATTTAGCAAGAGAAACAAGCAACCACGTCTACGAAAACGAGCCCAAAAGGAGCGACTAGGCCACCTGAGAACTTTAAACCTATATACTGTTATTTGAAAATAGCCAATCTACAGGTTCTTAGATGGACTAAAAAAATTATAAAAAATGGAATATATTGTTTTACGTTTTAAGGGGGGGATCCCTGGCACAAACTCTCTTCAGATGGGCTTTCTTGGAGGTTCTTGACATGAAAATGTGAAGAACCACTGGTTTAAACAACATTAGGAAACAAGCCCAAATAAGCAACTACACTTTAGAAACAAGCCCAGAAAACTGCAACCTGCAACTAGCAACATTTACAAGCAACTCTACAGAAAGACAAGCCCAAAGTCGCTTATAATAAGCAGAACAGGCAACGCTGGTGCAGACACAAGGCAGTGTAGATCCTGTACCCGAGGGGGCGGGACGGGACGGTCGGCTGAGACTGTGATTGGCTGAGATGCAATGTTTTACAATGACTTTTAACAAAAAAGCCATTGCAGCTGGACTTATAAGAAGGTCAGCCAGATAACTGAAGATTGTTGAAGCCGTCTGAAAGCCTTTTCTGTGACACGGGCAAACCATGCTGTTATTAGACTCAGTGTCTTGTGTCATTTGTGTTTTATGAGGTGCAGGAAGGCCTCTCTGCAGTGTATGCCAAACTTCACCTCTTTACTTATTGAAAGCTTTAAAAGTGCAGCAAAAACTCAGTACTATGAAATATCTGGGTTGTATTCGTATTCTCTCAACAAAGACATACTGTCTATATCAGGGGTGATGCAACTGTGGCGATAGAGAGGGCCGTTATGTTTCCACACTCACTCCAGAGGGACACGTTGCATATACTGTCTCTCCGTATTTTAACTGTCACACAAAAGTAGCAAAAATAGCAGATCTACAAGCTCAAAACGCGTCGCACTGTGACACGTTTTGAGCTTGTAGATCTGCTATTTTTGGTATTTTTGAATTGGAATCCAGATTTATTTTTTTGGCTATTTTTTTAAATGAAATCCTGAAAAGCATTTTTATTTTAGTTATACTTATGTTAACTTTATGAACTTAAATACAAATACATTGGAGATTAAAAAAAAAGACAGTAGAATTTTAATGCTAGTCATTAAGCTACTAATATAGACGAACTAAGTAATTAAAGTGGGTCATGTTTGCATGTTAGGAATCATAACAGCTGAAATCAATGATATATCAGTATTCCGATATATGAACCTTTGGGCCGCATTAGGTGAAGGTGGGGGCCTCATGTGGCCCCCGGGCCGCCAGTTGCCCATGTATATCTATGTCATGTGTCAAGGCTCTTCATCTATAGCTGGAGCGTGAGGAAGTGTGTGTTACAGAACTGTAACATTGTATTTTCTTCTCTCGTAACATACAGGCTGCAGCAATTAAACAGGCCAGCCTGAACAGCCCCAGATTAAAGTATGATATTCCTAATTAATCTAAGCCACTCATTAATAACTTGATGGTGATTTTCATGTGGAAGTAAATGAGAAATGTACACATATCTGAAATGAGGCACTTTCCACTGAATTAGTAATGTTAAGCATGATGAATAATTCCAAAGGGTCTGAGAGTAGTTTCCCCTGAAGGCTCAAATCGTCCCATATGGTAAAACCACTATCTGATAGCTTTTTTTTGCTGCTTTTTCTGGCTTAGAATGTGATTGGTTCCTCCTCTTACAAACCCCTCCCCCCGGCAGCTCCCGCCCTCTCTCCCAGCGGCTCATTGGACGACAGCAGCCCCACCTCCTCCACCTCGGAACCCCTCAGCCCAGAGAGAGCTGGGGGAGGAGATGTTGCCAAGCAACAGCAAAGGAGGAGGAAGAAGAAGAGGAGGGGCCGTGACGAGGTCTACGACTTCCTGGATAGGCAGCAAGTGGAGAGTAACGTCGGCCAATCGGACAACCGCGGCCCAATAAACCCCGCCTCTTCCCAAGGAAGGGACGGTGGAGGGGGGGAGGAGGAGGAGGAGGAGGAGGAGGAGGATGAGGAAGAGGAGGAGAACTGGGAGTGGGAAATGAGGGGGAGGGGAGGAGGGGGCAGAGTAAGAGGGAAGAAGAGTAAGAGTCGAATGAGGCTTCCAGAGGAGTGGGGTGCTCCCCAGGAGCCTGCGTCTCCCACCCCGGCCCAGGCTGCTCCTGGCTGGGTTGCGACTCCTGACACTGAGTCCAAAACGCAGGAGCTCAGCCCAAACCCAAGCCCTCGCCCCGGCCCCGTCGTGCCCTCCGACCGTTCACAAACACCCACTAGCTTCGCCAACCCGGGCCATCATAGTCACGCCGCCGAATCTCCACCGCGCTCCTACGAGCCCATGTGTGTGGACGACTTCGGCACGTCCGCTAAAGGCGTCAGAATGACTAACGAAGCTAAGAGTTCTTCATTCTCGTCCGCCGGCAAAGTCGAAGCTAACGCCGGCTTAGCGGCTAACGGCGCCAACAAGGACAGCAAGCCTGTCGACGTTGGCGACAGCCTGGCGTTGTTATCGGGGGACAATCTGAGCCCAGTCTCCCAGACCTTCTCTTTTCTGGACTCGGTCCTCCAGACGCCCCCGGCCTCTACCCCCGGCTCCCAGACGACCACCCCCATCACCAACGTCCCCTCCCTGGCCACCGCGCCCCCTACAAAGACCACCCCGTCAGAGACCTTCACTCCCGCTGCTTCACAAACCTCCGTCATTAGCCCCACCATAGCGCCCTCCAAGAGTAGCTCAGACCTTCCTCCCGCCGCCCCCCTCGTCTTCAGACGGCACCGAGTCAGACAAAGCTCTTTCTGTAGCTACGGTCGGATCGGGCCTCAACCCGGATGCCAAGCCCTTTGTTCCATCGGCCACGCCTACTACCACCACCACCGCCACCGCTTCTTTTAGCTCCGCCCCCAGTGTTGTCACCGCGGCGCCAGGCACGACCACCGGCACCACTCGCACGCTGACCCACAGCTCCTCGGCCACGACCGCCGTGAGCGAAGCCATCTCCTTTAGCTCGATATCCACGCCCGCTAAATGTGAAACCACTCCCCCCGTTCAGTCGGCCGCTCCCACCACATGTGTCATAGCCACACCCTTTAGTTCGATAAGCACTTCCCCTCCTTCCATCACCACCGCAGCCCCTCCCTCTCTCCCTGCACACTCAGAGCACCAGGAGTCCTCGCCGCCACTGCTTCCCCTGCTGGAAGGTTGGTGAACTACAGGAAAGATTATGATAATAGGGGTCTATAGATGAACATAGTCACCATTAGGCTACTGTTGTAGGAGACTGTTATTGCTGCTAGTAGGCTGTCTTTCTATGGGGGGGCTAGGACTTTTAATTGCATGCCGATCTGTCTGTCTGACTGACCGCCAGGCCTGCTTGGTATTCAGTCCGGTCCTTTATGTAATATCTTTGTAATAATCATAGGGCCCGACGGATACATGTATTCCACTAATGGTTAATGTTAAATATATATATATTCACACAAAACCGAACAAGACTGTTCCGCATAATTACTTTTTTAAGAGCCTACTGCTTTTAGACTTTTACCACCAAGAAACTCTTATATGCATTTCTTTATTAGAACCATAAGGTGTATATTGGTCGGGCCCTAGTACCGGTGACGCTGCAACTCAAGGACAAGCTAATAAGTGTCATTGTCATTTCCCTCTGTCTACCTCTGTGCTTGGCTATCTACGGTATGCTGCGCTATTATTTCTATAACAACCTGACTCGTTGACTTGTTGCTTTATGACAGCTTTGCTCACTTTGCTCTGTTCCAACTGTCTTTCCATCTGACTGTCCATTCGCCGGTCAAGCTGTCCACCAGTGTTCATTTTGACAGCACAATTTTAGTCTTTTGAATACAATTCCATTTAGTTTTTAGTCATATTTTAGTCATCTGAAATGTGTTCATTTTTGTCTAGTTTTAGTCGACTAAATGTCATAAGATTATAGTCGACTAAATCTACAGTTGATTTAGTCGACTGAAATGCGTTTTGGCGGTGCCTTGATGGCGTCGTAATGGCTGATTTTACACTTGGTTGCATGCTGAAAATAGCAGATCTACAAGCTCACAACGCGTCGCACTGCGACGCGTTGTGAGCTTGTAGATCTGCTATTTTCAGAGCGCAACCAAACATAAAACGACTTGTCTTTTAGTTCTACTGGATCTCTTCTCCACTAGATCCCTCACTAACATTTTAGTCTAGTTTTTATTTGTTGACGAAATTGTCAATATATTTACTCTTAGTTTTAGTCATCTTAGCTTAGTTTTTATTTCGTTTTCCTCAGTCGACGAACACTTTTTTGTCATAGTTTTAGTCGACGAAATCAACACTGCTCGTCCACTATCCTCTCAGATATCCATTACTGTAGAGGTGATTGCATCAAGCAATGCCACCAGACTCCTCTCCATGTTACAGTCTGTTGACAGTAGAAACAGACACATTATTATGTCTCAAATGACATGGACTGTAGATATTTTCTTTGGTTTTACCTGGATGGTACAGAGCCAGTTAATAATGTTATTCCCTGCTTGTCTCCTGTTTTTTTCTTTTGTTTTACTTCTCTTCATGTTTATCTATGGCATGTTTACAAGTCTCTGCTGTGCTATTGTTTCTAATATATTCTTTCTTTAGACTCATGAGTGTCCTCTGTCAATTGTGATCAAACCTTTAGATAGCCTGACAGGCTTTTAAATGCAATCACCCACTAAAAACCACAAAGATATGAGCTTTCAAGCTTTATTGCGTAAAAAAAAAAAAAAAAAAACCTAGGGTTGCCAGTGACGGCTGGCTAACAATTTACAATGTAAGCATTTATCAGACGCTCTTAATCCAGAGCGACTTACAGTAAGCGAGGTAAAACCATACATCAAACGCATAGAGACAGGCTAGCATCGCCTCTATGACAAGAGATGTGAAGAGAACATCCTCTGATGCTGGAGAGACAGACCCGTTGTTTCTTGTTAAAACCATCCGTGAAGTCGTACACATTGCTGGGGTCACCTTGGCTTAAAGACCCCGCCATTTTAGTTCCACACCTCTAAGACGTATGGCTCTTCTCCCCGATTCCAAATACTCCTCTTTCTCCTGCTAATACTGGCTCTCTCTCGGTCCTGAACACCTGACTGTCTGGGCCTGGGCCCAGTGGGCCCACAGTGCTGCTCAATTAAGGCTTTTTGATTTTGTTTCTAGTGTGATTCTCTCTATAGCGTACCGGTCCTAACCCCTCCCCCAACCACTATAACCACTCCCCCACCACTATAACCCCTCCCCCACCACTATAACCCCCCCCCCCCCCCCCCCCCCCACCACTATAACCACTCCCCCACCACTATAACCCCTCCCCCCACCACTATAACCCCTCCCCCACCACTAAAACCTGACATTTTTGTAATGCTGATGAGAAATGGAATTTTAAAGGAGCAATTCCCCTTTTTTCAATCTTATCATCAAGTAATCGGTCGTCCTCACTAATGCTCATCATAAGCACTATTTCCATCTACAGTATTCCCCCTGTGTTTCAGAGGAGGGCTGTTTAGACAGGTCAGAAACCTGCCTACCAGTGACATCATCAGTGGGGATCGCAATGTAATTGAGACTACAGACTTTTTCTTCCTGGAACCAGTGGTGGAAAAAGTACTCAAATTCTTAACTTATGTAAAAGTATCAATACTGCAAAGTAGAAATACTCTGTTACAAGTAAATGTCCGGAATAAAACATTTTTACTTGAGTAAAAGTACCAAATTATTGGTATGTACTTAAAGTACCAAAAGTAGAAAGTACTCATTATGCAGAATGTCCCAAGTTTTCAAATGAATGTTTAAAACATATTTTGAAAATAGCAGATCTACAAGCTCACAATGTAAATCTACTAAGTAACTAGTAACTAAAGTTTTCAAATAATTGTAGTGGAGTAAAAGTACAACATTTGCCTCTGAGATTTGGTGGAGTAGAAGTAATTAGTATTGACAATTTGAAATACTAAAGTAAAGTAAAAATACCTCCAAATTGTACTTAAGTAAATGTACTTATTTACTTTACACCACTACCTGGAACATTAGCGTGCTGAAGTAGAAGACATTATTCTTTCATTGATTCAAAAATGTTTTTAAAGTTTGAAATCAGGCAACGAGGCAGGTGTGTGAACTGTCCACAGCCCTGCTCTGAGACGCAGAGAGAGAGGCAGGTGTGTGAACTGTCCACAGCCCTGCTCTGAGACGCAGAGAGAGAGGCAGGTGTGTGAACTGTCCACAGCCCTGCTCTGAGACACAGAGAGAGAGGCAGGTGTGTGAACTGTCCACAGCCCTGCTCTGAGACGCAGAGAGAGAGTAGATAGACATGGTGCATCTTATAATGAACATCATTGAAGACCATTTACATGAACATGGTTGAAAATAAAGTGTTCCCCTAAGTGTTTTTATGACCTATTTGGCTTTGGTCTTCAGGTGGGTCTAGAACTTAAAAAGTGACATAAAGTGTTTTTCTTTCATGCTGGCGTTGTACAGAACAGAATGTGTCAAAACTAAAACCTATTGGAATTCATAGAAATTCCAACCTGGATTTTGAAGCACACACATGACTCACGTCCGGTGTTGAAACAGTGGAGGTGTCGTAGGGTCCATGTTTAATTGTTCATTTTGCTGTTATCAAGTTGATAATGTGAAAAAAATAATCGCTGTCTCTCTCTCTTTCCCTTCTTCTTTTTTCATTCCTCAACTCATGGTGTGACTCTGAAACCTCCATTAGGTGAGTGATATTTTAACTAAAGTCAATGTTTGTGGACATTTATTTTCTGGCAGTGTGATGTGTCTTCTTCAGTATGTATCTTTCTGATTACCATACGCTTTTTGGCATATTTGAAATGAACCACTTTATACACTATATACGTCAACTATTTGAAAACGGCAGATCCATATCTGTAGCAGAGATCTGCTATTTTCCAAAAAATCTTCACATGGGACCTCATCAGGACCTGAAGCTCTGCACTGTCTGTGTGTCTGTCTGATGGTCTGTGTGTCTGTCTGGTGGCTGACAGGCTGCAGAGGACAGCAGTGACCCAGGCCATCTACTCAGTCTATTCAGTTGTCACTAAGTTGTCCTGTGGAGAGATGACTCTGCTCTTTACTCTCCCCCCCCCCTTAGTGCTGTGGCCCTGCATGTCAGCCAGCTCTAAACGCTGGTAGCTGTGACACAGATGCAGTCAAACTAAAGTCATCATAACCCTTCATGTCGTAACGCCAACTGCTAATGATCGTCTGATTGATTGGATTGAATTGATTGATTGCAGTACTTTATTTAGAAAGACATGGAAACAGTACATTGTTACAAGTACAAATCCACAATACAAGGTCCTCTAAACTGGATCGCTCATAAAACCACAACGTCTTATTTAAAATGAGATCCCTACGTACTCAAATCATGATGACATTTAAGACAGATATACACTACTGTGCAGAACGTCATACAATCAGCTTACATGTTACTGGTGTGGGAAAAAATATATATGTACAATAAACAGTTCGAGGAGGGCGGCGGGGGGGGGGGGGGGGGTGGGTTAGGTTAAGACTTTGACAGGGGCCAGTTTGGAATTGCAGCCTCCTGAAGGCGTTTTTTTCAGGGCAGTTTTGAAAGTGAGTAGGGTTTTACACTCCTTTACTCTTTTGGTAGGGCATTACACATTGTTGTTGTTGCATAGCATGAGAAAGAGTTCATTCCCTTGCTTGTGCCAAATCTGGGTTGAACACTAGTACCGTTTCCTGTTCCACTTCACTGGAAACACACATGAAGGTGTCTGAACCAATCAGACACAGCTATGGGAAAATGACCTGGAACAGGACAGGGGTATGCCACCTCCTGGACACCTGGGGGAATGCAGCTATGCACAGAGCCCATTCACAGCATGGACATCTATGTTGAAACACTGACCCCTACTGGTCATGTAGAGTCATTTACCGGATCAGAGCCTGTGTTTGTTGTAACTTTTTGATCAGCTGTTATTTATTTAATTTCATTTTATTCTTTGAATTAACCCATTAAGACCTGGGAAGCATCTGTGTCACTTTTTGACTTGAGCTAAAAAAAACATTATTTTACACTTTGGCTATTCAAAATAGCAGATCTACAAGTTCATAGCGAGGCACCGAGTGCCGCACTATGAACTTGTAGATCTGCTATTTTTTTTAAATCAAGAAAATGTGTGCAAATTAATATATATATATATTATTTTTAAGCGAACATTTTTAACTAAAATCTTTGCTTCTGGGGGTCCCTGGAACAGAATATTTTGAGATGGGGGTCCGCGGCCAAATACATATAGTTTTGGGGGTCCTTGACATGAAAAAGGTTTGAGCACCACTGATATAGAAACATAGGTTTTTCAGAAACCTGTTGGAATTTAGAAGACATTTGTAGAATGGGCTTCAGGTCTTAATGGGTTCAAGAAGTCTAGCCATTAGTTACTATAGGCTCTGTGTTCAAATGTAAAGTTTTCTAGAGGAAAAGTTGAATTGTCGGTGGATGGAATGTATTTTAAATAGTAGCTGCTGTGCGCAATTTTAGTTACTTATCAGACTGAGAGAGAGAGAGAGAGAGAGAGAGAGAGAGAGAGAGAGAGAGAGAGAGAGAGAGAGAGAGAGAGAGAGAGAGAGAGAGAGAGAGAGAGAGAGAGAGAGAGAGAGAGAGAGAGAGAGAGAGAGAGAGAGAGTGGAAGACATCTACTGGTGTGTTTCTTCATCTTTATCTCCCCCCTCTCGACCCGCCCCCCCCCTCCCCCCCCCCCCTGCCCCCCCCCCCCCATGCAATATTGATGTCAGGGACCTTTTTTCCCTTATGTAAGGCACACTCTGGCTTTTTATAGAAGCTCGTCTACGTGTGTGAAAAACATACAGAGTGGGTGCAGATTCACACCAATACACCTGTGTGTGTGTGTGTGTGTGTGTGTGTGTGTGTGTGTGTGTGTGTGTGTGTGTGTGTGTGTGTGTGTGTGTGTGTGTGTGTGTGTGTGTGTGTGTGTGTGTGTGTGTGTGTGTGTGTGTGTGTGTGTGTGTGTGGATATCTATTTTGCCCCATCAGCTGGTTTTGCTGCATAGTCATTATTCAGCCTGGATGACCTGTATGTGTGCGTGTGTATGTGTAAGTGAGATACACATCCTAAGTAAGTGAGAAAAGATCCTACCATCAGCTGAACAGAGATGTGTGTGTGTGTGTGTGTGTGTGTGTGTGTGTGTGTGTGTGTGTGTGTGTGTGTGTGTGCGTGCGCGCACACACGTTTAAGTGAGATAGAAAACATCGTACATTCAGCTGAACAGCCACATGTGTGTGTCATTAGATTTGAGACATTTAGCTGACTCTCTCTCTCAGAGAACCTTGCAGTACAGCGGGTGAGCAGGTCGGGTTGCTGACCTTGCTCAAGGGCACTTGAGACATGACACACACACACACGCACACACGCACACACACACACACACACACACCACACACACACACACACACACACACACACACACACACACACACACACACACACACACACACACACACACACACACACACACACACACACACACACATATATGGAGGTTGCTTTTGACATTTTGGCATTGTGGGTGCGGTTGTAAAAACTATATTATACACTGCTTTCTATGACATGTCACTGTGGTCACTGTGCTTTCTATGACATGTCACTGTGGTCACTGTGCTTTCTATGACATGTCACTGTGGTCAAAGTGCTTTCTATGACATGTCACTGTGGTCACTGTGCTTTCTATGACATGTCACTGTGGTCACTGTGCTTTCTATGACATGTCACTGTGGTCACTGTGCTTTCTATGACATGTCACTGTGGTCACTGTGCTTTCTATGACATGTCACTGTGGTCACTGTGCTTTCTATGACATGTCACTGTGGTCACTGTGCTTTCTATGACATGTCACTGTGGTCAAAGTGCTTTTTGCTTTTTGAATAAGCAAATAGTTTTATAAAAAGCGTTGCTTCCTGAATAAGGAATGACATGAACAGTAACAGTATAAGTTATATATTAGTTGTTATGGGCAGTGGTGTAAAGTCACAAAGTAAATTTACTCAAGTACTGTACTTAAGTACACTTTTGAGGATTTGTTTTGAGGATTTGTTTTGACTTAACAGGAGGATATTCCATTTTCAATACTTTTACTTCTACTCCATTACATCTCTGAGGCAAATATTATACTTTTACTCCACTACAATTATTTGACAGCCTGATCTCTGTTTGATAGAGACTTTATTTTTTATATTTTTTTACATTAATCACTTGAACTCTCGCGTCCCTATTCTGGGGGAAACATTAGCCGAAAATAGCAGATCTACAAGCTCACAGCGCGCCGGTGACACGCTGTGAGCTTGTAGATCGGCTATTTTCGGCAAAGAGGTTTTGGTGTATAGCCTACAGGGAAAAAAGAGCAGACCAAGTACCAAGCCAAAGTTTACAACATATTGAGGGTTTAACTCATTCAGTGCTTGGCTTATTTATGGCAGTTTGGCTCTGAGTGCCACAGCCAAAAGTCATTGTAAAAAAAAAGTGCTTAGGAGCCAAGATACAGCCTTTTTCAGTAAGAAGTTAAACTAAGAGTGAATGGAGCAGAACATTTTCAAATCATCATATCTTGGGTTCTGAATATATATATATTTTTTGGACGTCAGTGGCACTCAGGGCTTATGTTAAAACCATAGAGGTATAATATAACTAGAGGGCGGATTGCCCCGCCCTCAGCTATCATTTCAATGAATGTGCTCAGTGGCGTTTTGAAGCACCCGGAAACCTGCCGGAAGTAGAATTATTGGTTCGATTTTGTATCCCCATAGAGTTATGAGCATGCGCACTAGTGTCCTTTTTGCGTTATACGGCAGCCCGTGTGTCAAGGATTGAACGCGAGATATTTATTAAATACACTCGAGATGCATATTTATATGTAAATGCATATGTATGTATGTATAATATGTTTACATATTTATATGTATAAATATAAATATCTGTCAGTATGTTTTGCGCGTGCATGTATTTCTCCCCGCCTGCAGTTCCAGCTTTGGCCACTGGGGTGGCAGTTTCAATGTTTCTCAGCAACTCTGGGGGCTTGGTTAAAACGGAGTAACGGACGTCTTAGACGTCCAGTGGCACTTAAGCAGTTAAAGGGATAGTTCACCCAAAACGAATATTTTTTACTATGTATCAGTCACCCCATGGAGACTTGAATTCATGGATATTTTGTAGTTTTTGTCTCATTCCTAAGACAATCATTTGATGACCAGAGGACCGGTAGGCAGCGGTTCCGGTAGGAGACACAAAGGAGACTCTTTGTGTCTCCTACCGGAACCGCTGCCGGTCATCAAATTATTGTCTTAGAAATGAGTGCCAGAGGTGTTTTAAAACAGGGCACAAAGGTACATCTAACGCCAGCGTTCTTACCGTTTACACTGATGTGTTTAGAGCTGTAGACGCTCCACCAGGACCCGGATGTAAACAAAGGCTGCGTGCGCGACGGTTGAGGGTCTAAGTACTGGAACCATAACATTTCTAACGCGATCCGGTATTGCAGAGTGATCGCCTGTTGAAAATGGCTTGTTTTCACCACGGTACAACGATATGGAGCTTTTTCTCAAGATGGTATAATGGGAGAGGACGGGAGGAGAGGACGGGAGGAGAGGACGGGAGGTGGGTTTTTTGGACAGGATTCACATCCGTCCATTCCATTTGACAGGATCCTAGGATCATTCTAAAGTTAAGTTAGAGCGCCCCTTGTGGAAAAATAAATAAAAATAAATCTCCTCCCGTAGATCTACGGTTATGGCACTCAATGTGTACGTGTGCTTAAAGGATCTACACCATGAATTTAAAAAAAATATTTGATATTTAATATCATATGGTGTATGTCCCTCAAACCTTTTTCAAAAGGTTTGAGCCTAAATCATCACTCAGATATACTCATCCCAAGTCAATTGTCTCTGGCTTATACAGCACTTTCAGCTGCAATACCAAAACGTCCTCTTGGGCAGGGGGGGGCTACTGAGCAATTCTGTCTGGCCAGCATCAATGCAATGGCAATGCAAGTGACATCACTTGCATTGCACATTCTGAAATGGCCTGTTCAGACACGCCCTTTCTGAAAATCTCTGAAATGAGAATGAATGACTGAATGTTAAAAAAAAATATTTTTTGGGGAGCCCAAAAAATACTAAAAACCAAAAAAAAAAAAATGAATTCATTGTGTAGACCCTTTAAATATCTGAAAACACCAGAATTAATTAACTTTGAAGAGCCACATAATATTTAGCTCCAGGACGATCGACACACAGAGTGTTGCAAAAGACGGAGGAGCGTCTCTGCTTCCATCGGGGGGGGGGGGGGGGGGGGGAGCGTGTCACCGCGACCCTCTGTTCTTTAGTTATTGGCTGTTGAACATAGCTTGTTCTCATCAAAAAACACAGAAAAAAACAAGAAAGCAGAGAAACATGTATTTTTCGGACGGGGCTGGGTTTGTTGTGATCACATTGTCTCTTCTCCAGAAGTCATAGGATCACTCATAGGTTGGGGAACAGCGCCATCTAGTTTAAACACTGAAAACGCGGTTTGGACGTGTTACACGCATAGAGTTAGAAAATAATAGAGAGGGCACCGGAAATCCCCGCCCATCCACTTGTATGGAGTTGCCTATGTGACACGTTGTGCGTCATGGAAGTGACGCGTTTTCCTCCATAAGCACACCTGTGAGCATGCTCTTGCGCAAGCTCACGAGTCGAGCCCTTTGGGTCGAAACCGTTTTCGCTCGTTCATGTGTCTGGCCCTGGCCTTAACAAGTTGCAGTACCTATGAATGGCCCAATGTGCTCCACTGCTCCCTCTGGGTTCTGGGGGCTTGATTACACGTCTTTGGCAATCTGGGCTTTGGAAAAAAAGATATGTGTTACATGTCAATGGCACTGAATGAGTTAACTTGAATCCAATATGTAGAGAGGGTCCCTGCTTCATCTCTCTCTCAGCTAAGGGGTCCTTGGCCTGAAAACAGTTGAAGACCCCTGGGGTTATACCATGGAATATTAGCTGACGGCCCTAATGGGGGGTGGAGCAGCAGTCCTGACCGATGGAGGTCATTCCACTGGCTGTGAGCCAGGAGGGATCCTAGGGAACCGTATCGCAATAAATCAAAGCAACGTGCAGCACGATGGTCATTGCTATAGTTTAGAACGGATGTCATTCTCACGGCCAGCGGCCACATTGTGTAAACACCAAATGTACTTGTGTCCCTTCTGTTTGTTTGATGGGTGTGTTGTTGGTCTTGTTATTGGCTATTGTTTGCTTGGGTGGAATGAGAAATGTCAGAAATTAAGCGATTGTGCCTTAGATCAGCTCTGACCTGGTCTAAAGTCTAAAGTCCTGGTCTAAAGTCTAAAGTCTAAAGTCTAAAGTCTAAAGTCCTGGTCTAAAGTCTAAAGTCTAAAGTCCTGGTCTAAAGTCTAAAGTCCTGGTCTAAAGTCTAAAGTCTAAAGTCCTGGTCTAAAGTCTAAAGTCCTGGTCTAAAGTTAATCCATTCATCCGTTGCTCCGATCCACACCAACACTGCTCAGAGGTCTGCCATCACAACAGCCACACCAGGGGCGGGCCCCCTGGGTGCCACAAGCGCACCATTGCTCCGCCCCCTCTGTGTTCCTATTGGCTGGGCTTTAAACAGCCATAACTCCAGTTCCCAGTATGCTAAACTTCAGAAAATTGCAAGGTGCACTAAGAAGGCCAATAGGGAAGGCTGTAATTACTTAAGCCCCGTCCCCTCTGTGTTCCTATTGGCTGGGCTTTAAACAGCCATAACTCCAGTTCCTATTATGCTAAACTTCCTAAACTTGCTAGGTGCACTTAGAAGGCCAATAGGGACAGGCTGTAATTGCTTAAGCCCCGCCCCCTCTGTATTCATATTGGCTGGGCTTTAAACAGCCATAACTCCAGTGCCCAGCATGCTAAACTTTCCAAACTTGCCTGGTGTTCTTACACAGCCAATAGGGACAGGCTGTATTTGCTTAAGCCCCGCCCCCTCTGTGTTCCTGTTGAGCAGCCTTGAACTGAATGGACAGGGATTTAACATTGTTCCTCTAGTTCATATAGCTTAATGAAATGATCTCATCAAAGGCACCACTCACTTCAAAGACCTCTTGGAAGAATTTCATGAACCCAACCCACACCCTTCTGGCTTTCTTCATGTCTCTGTGTAACATATATGTGGCCTAGAGCAGTAACAGGTTATCAACATACATGTGAGCTAGATCAGTAACATGTTATCAACATACATGTGAGCTAGATCAGTAACATGTTATCAACATACATGTGGGCTAGAGCAGTGACATGTTATCAACATACATGTGAGCTAGATCAGTAACATGTTATCAACATACATGTGGGCTAGAGCAGTGACATGTTATCAACATACATGTGGGCTTGAGCAGTAACATGTTATCAACATACATGTGAGCTAGATCAGTAACATGTTATCAACATACATGTGGGCTAGAGCAGTGACATGTTATCAACATACATGTGAGCTAGAGCAGTAACAGGTTATCAACATACATGTGAGCTAGAGCAGTAACAGGTTATCAACATACATGTGGGCTAGATCAGTAACATGTTATCAACATACATGTGGGCTAGAGCAGTGACATGTTATCAACATACATGTGAGCTAGATCAGTAACATGTTATCAACATACATGTGGGCTAGAGCAGTGACATGTTATCAACATACATGTGGGCTTGAGCAGTAACATGTTATCAACATACATGTGAGCTAGATCAGTAACATGTTATCAACATACATGTGGGCTAGAGCAGTGACATGTTATCAACATACATGTGAGCTAGAGCAGTAACAGGTTATCAACATACATGTGAGCTAGAGCAGTAACAGGTTATCAACATACATGTGGGCTAGAGCAGTAACAGGTTATCAACATACATGTGGGCTAGAGCAGTAACAGGTTATCAACATACATGTGGGCTAGATCAGTAACAGGTTATCAACATACATGTGGGCTAGAGCAGTTACAGGTTATCAACATACATGTTGGCTAGAGCAGTAACAGGTTATCAACATACATGTGGGCTAGAGCAGTGACATGTTATCAACATACATGTGGGCTAGAGCAGTTACAGGTTATCAACATACATGTTGGCTAGAGCAGTAACAGGTTATCAACATACATGTGGGCTAGAGCAGTAACATGTTATCAACATACATGTGGGCTAGAGCAGTAACAGGTTATCAACATACATGTGGGCTAGAGCAGTGACATGTTATCAACATACATGTGGGCTAGAGCAGTAACAGGTTATCAACATGCATGTGGGCTAGAGCAGTAACAGGTTATCAACATACATGTGGGCTAGAGCAGTAACAGGTTATCAACATACATGTGGGCTAGAGCAGTAACAGGTTATCAACATACATGTGGGCTAGAGCAGTAACATGTTATCAACATACATGTGGGCTAGAGCAGTAACAGGTTATCAACATACATGTGGGCTAGAGCAGTAACAGGTTATCAACATACATGTGGGCTAGAGCAGTGGCATGTTATCAACATACATGTGGGCTAGAGCAGTAACAGGTTATCAACATACATGTGGGCTAGAGCAGTAACAGGTTATCAACATACATGTGGGCTAGAGCAGTAACAGGTTATCAACATACATGTGGGCTAGAGCAGTAACAGGTTATCAACATACATGTGGGCTAGAGCAGTGACATGTTATCAACATACATGTGGGCTAGAGCAGTAACAGGTTATCAACATACATGTGGGCTAGAGCAGTAACAGGTTATCAACATACATGTTGGCTAAAGCAGTAACATGTTATCAACATACATGTGGGCTAGATCACTAACATGTTATCAACATACATGTGGGCTAGAGCAGTAACATGTTATCAACATAGATGTGGGCTAGAGCAGTAACAGGTTATCAACATGCATGTGGGCTAGAGCAGTAACAGGTTATCAACATACATGTGGGCTAGAGCAGTAACATGTTATCAACATACATATGGGCTAGAGCAGTAACATGTTATCAACATAGATGTGCGCTAGAGCAGTAACAGGTTATCAACATACATGTGGGCTAGATCAGTAACATGTTATCAACATGGATGTGGGCTAGAGCAGTAACATGTTATCAACATACATGTGGGCTAGAGCAGTAACATGTTATCAACATAGATGTGGGCTAGAGCAGTAACAGGTTATCAACATGCATGTGGGCTAGAGCAGTAACAGGTTATCAACATACATGTGGGCTAGAGCAGTGACATGTTATCAACATACATGTGGGCTAGAGCAGTAACAGGTTATCAACATACATGTGGGCTAGAGCAGTAACATGTTATCAACATACATGTGGGCTAGAGCAGTAACAGGTTATCAACATACATGTGGGCTAGAGCAGTGACATGTTATCAACATACATGTGGGCTAGAGCAGTAACAGGTTATCAACATGCATGTGGGCTAGAGCAGTAACAGGTTATCAACATACATGTGGGCTAGAGCAGTAACAGGTTATCAACATACATGTGGGCTAGAGCAGTAACAGGTTATCAACATACATGTGGGCTAGAGCAGTAACATGTTATCAACATACATGTGGGCTAGAGCAGTAACAGGTTATCAACATACATGTGGGCTAGAGCAGTAACAGGTTATCAACATACATGTGGGCTAGAGCAGTAACATGTTAGCAATAGACTGGGTTGTGACGCATGGAGCCACAGCATTCTCCTATTAATAGATACTTTAACCCTTTCATTCTCCTCATGCTATTAATAGATACTTTAACCCTTTCAATCCAGGAACGGATACTGTGTCATTTTAGATTTTTTGCTATAACCATTATTTTATACTTTGAGCTATTCATAAATAGCAGATCTACAAGCTCGTAGCGCGGCACTGAGCTTGTAGATCTGCTATTGTTTTTTAAAAATCGTGAAAATGTGTGCAAATCTTTGAATATATTATATATTTTTAAAGTTATTTTTTTTTACTAAAATCTTTGCTTCTGGGGGGTCCCTGGAACAACATATTTTGACACATAATTTTGGATGGTCCTTGACATGAAAAAGTTTGAGCAGCTGATTATAGCAACGTACTGTTAGGATTTAGAAAACATTTTCAAACATTTTCAAAATAAAATCATTTTCAAATAGCAGATCTACAAGTTCACAGTGCGGCACTAGCTGCCGCGCTATGAGCTTGTAGATCTGCTATTTTTGAATAGCGAAAGTATAAAATAATGGATAAAGTGGTTCAAATCTAACATGACAGATGCTTTTCCCAGTCTTAATGGGTTAAATAAAGAACTGACAGGATGCACATAGTGATTATTAGGTTGATATGTCAATAAATCACACATATCTGGTGGACAATGAGCTGAACGCCCAGAATACATTATGCCAGCAGCTGTTGGCGGGATATGTAGAGATCTCTGGCAGCCTATATTTGTAAACAACCTATTCATTTTACCTGATAGAATAATGTTTATCTTGAGTAATAGAACTTCTAAAGCTGCTAGTTTAACCCATTAAGACCTGGAACGCATCTGTGTCACTTTAGATTTCTTTGGCTATTCAACGCGCTATGAGCTTGTAGATCTGCTATTTTTGAAAAATATTGAAAAAATATTTTCCAGACTTTTTTCAAAAAACTGTTAGGATTTAGAATACATTTTTAAGAATCGCCTCAGGTCTTCATGGGTTAAGTCTTTGCTTTGAAAATGTTCTACTTCCATACAGTCCGTTTTCTTCACCTTGGCAGCCGACACACGGTGACACGATGTCTCTCATAATGACCTCTGACACGTCCATTGTGTTAGCATTTAGCATGGTGAACTAGCGGTGACGCTGCCGCTGTGAATTCACTGTTAGTTTCTCCTTTGTTATCTAACGGGTGCACCTGGCTCTTAAAGGGATATTTCACTTTAAAAAAAACTTTGGGTCATTTTATCGTCTACTCAGGCTTTTGTGAGCCCCCCAGACCGTTTTTAAGTTGCTTGATTCATTATTTAGATATTTGATATTAGTTTTATCAGACACGCCCCCTTCCTATACAAATCCATTATAACTTCAAACTCCAGTTTTAGGATGTTAGATTAATCAACATCTTAATACGCGAGGGGGCCATGTTTTTTTTATAACTTTTTTCATTTATTTTTAATATTTTTTTTGGAAAATAAAAATAAATAAATACTATAAAGAAATTCTATAAAATAAATGAAAAAAGTAATCGAAAAAACACGCCCCCCTCGCGTATTAGGGTGGCAGGGTGAGTCACTAGAACCAAGGACGGGTGTTTTTGATGAATCTAACGTGGTTAAAAATGGAGTTTGAAGTTATAATGGGTTTGAATAGGAAGGGGGCGTGTCTGATAAAACGAATATCAAATATCTAAATACTGAATCAAGCAACTTAAAAACTGTCTGGGGGGTTCACAAAGGCCTGAGTAGACGATGAAATGACCAAAAGTTGTTTTGAAATATCCCTTTAACACATCGAAACCGGGAACGCATCTAGTGTAAGCACTTTAACCATTATGTTATACTTTGGGCTATTCAAAAATAGCAGATCTACAAGCTCATAGCGCGGCACTCGGTGCCACGCTATGAGCTTGTAGATC
This sequence comes from Gymnoscopelus braueri, assembly GCF_963280865.1. Taxonomy (NCBI): domain Eukaryota; kingdom Metazoa; phylum Chordata; class Actinopteri; order Myctophiformes; family Myctophidae; genus Gymnoscopelus; species Gymnoscopelus braueri. The sequence goes on from NC_137611.1 coordinate 1,928,413, forward strand.
AGCTTTTTTTGAATAGCCTAAGAAATTTAAAATGGCACAGATGCGTTCCCGGTCTAAATGTTAACACATCGAGTGCCAGAGTTTTTTTTTAAAACAGGGTACATCCAGTGCCAGCGCTTCTTACCGTTTACGCTTATCGTTTTAGAGCTGTAGACACGCCTCCACGAGGACCCGGATGTAAACAAAGGGTGTCTGGGCAATGGTCGAGGGTCCAGTCTAACGACTGGAACAATAATATTTCTAACGCGATCCTCCATTGCAGAGAGATCACACAGAGAGATCACACAGCGATCACACAGAGATCACACGTAGAAAATGTCTCGTTTTCACCCACTGTAAAAAATATATGGAGATACAAAGCTTTTTCTCAAGATCCTATCATTGGAGCGCAGGCAGCTTCTACAGTACTTAAGTAAATCTACTTAGTTACTTTCCACCACTGGTTGCAGGCAGCTTCTACAGTACTTAAGTAAATCTACTTAGTTACTTTCCACCACTGGTTGCAGGCAGCTTGTACAGTACTTAAGTAAATCTACTTAGTTACTTTCCACCACTGGTTGCAGGCAGCTTGTACAGTACTTAAGTAAATCTACTTAGTTACTTTCCACCACTGGTTGCAGGCAGCTTGTACAGTACTTAAGTAAATCTACTTAGTTACTTTCCACCACTGGTTGCAGGCAGCTTGTACAGTACTTAAGTAAATCTACTTAGTTACTTTCCACCACTGGTTGCAGGCAGCTTCTACAGTACTTAAGTAAATCTACTTAGTTACTTTCCACCACTGGTTGCAGGCAGCTTCTACAGTACTTAAGTAAATCTACTTAGTTACTTTCCACCACTGGTTGCAGGCAGCTTGTACAGTACTTAAGTAAATCTACTTAGTTACTTTCCACCACTGGTTGCAGGCAGCTTGTACAGTACTTATGTAAGAGTACTGACTGACTGACTGACAGCTCAATGTCACTGAAAAGCATTTAGATTTAGATTGATTGATGAACAGACTCTGGACACATTAACATAATGGAGACGCCGGTATAAAGGAGGTGAAATCATTGTTCGACCTTGACTTCACACTGTAGCTTCTCCTAATGCATAGTAACAGCTGTGTCAGTTTGTTTAATACAGTTAGGCGTTTGGCCTGGTGTTGTGGTCAGAGACACAACATGGTAACAGCTGTGTCTGTTTGTTTAATACAGTTAGGCGTTTGGCCTGGTGTTGTGGTCAGAGACACAACATGG
>NC_137611.1:1937150-1939650 GCF_963280865.1 Gymnoscopelus braueri
TTCCACCACTGCGTACAACAACTGAATGTAATAATTCACACAGAATCTCTGGGACAGACTAGAATCTAAACATAACATAGTTACTGAATACAGAAGATCAATTATAGCTCTAAGAACAATGTCCTCTGAGCCGCGTTTAGAAAGGAAACTTAATTAGTGTTTGTTAAATGTGTTTCATAATCAGTTAATGGTTCCTAAACCTTCTCTAATGGGAATATAAATAGCTCTGTAATGGAAGGACGCTCCAGACTATGTTTCCTATGAAGCTATAAGCTAATTCAGGTCAACCTAGCGTCTCTATTCTGAGCGCGTCACGCTATTAGAAACATTCAGTGAAAAGTATGCAAACATTCAGCAATTATAGCAGATCTCAGTCTGGTGGAAAGTAACTAAGTACATGTACTCAAGTACTGTACTTCAGTACAATGTTGAAGTATTTGTACTTTACTTGAGTATTTCCAATTTCCAATATGTTTACTTCTACTCTTTTACTTCTAGTAACTTTAGTTACTAGTTACTGCGTAGATTTTGATTATTATTACAAAACATACATTAAAGGGATATTTCACTTTCAAAACAAATGTGGGTCATTGTACCGTCTACTCAGGCTTTTGTGAGCCCCGCCCCCCCCCAGACAGTTTTTAAAGGGGTAGTTCACCCCCAAAATAACTTTTTTTCTATTGATTACTGACCATCTGGAGCCTTGAATTCATAGATATTTTTTTGTTTTTGTCACATTCCTAAGCCAATAATTTGATTATAATAAATGTGTCCCCATTGATTCCGGTAGGAGACACAAATGCATTTGAATCAGAATCAGAATCAGGTTTACAAGGTAAAAAAGTGGGTGAAATTCTTTTTTGTACATCGTTCCCATCGCAACGTTAGTTTCCATAGAAAGAAGAGGGGGGGGAGAAGAAGAGGGTGGGGGGCAGGTGGGAAGGAGATCAAAACAAGAGAGCAACAGAAGGCCAGACAAGTTATCTACATATTTACAAATTACCTGAGATAATAAAAAAAACTAAAAAAAAACTAAACTAAGGTGCCTGAGCATAGCAGCAATGTATTGTATACTGTGCATGTTATACTTATACTGTGCATGATAGAGACACATTTGTGTCTCCTACCTGAATCAATGGGGCTAAATTTATTATAATCAAATAATAAAGGAAGGAATGCGACAAAAACAAAAAAATATCCATGAATTCAAGGCTCCATGGGGTGAGTAATCAATAGAAAAAAAGTTATTTGGGGGGTGAACTACCCCTTTAAGTTGCTTGATTCAGTATTTAGATATTTCATATTCATTTTATCAAACTCCAATTTTAACCACGTTAGATTAATCAAAAACGCCCGTCCTTGGTTCTGGTGACTGATATTGTCCTTCTAATACGTGAGGAGACCGTGTTTTTTTCAATTACTTTTTTCATTTATTTTTAATATTTATTTTCGAAAATGAAAACAATTAAATACAATTAAAAAAAAAAAAAAAAAATGAAAAAAGTAATAAAAAAAACACGGCCCCTCACGTATTAGGAGGGCAGGATGAGTCACCAGAACCAAGGACGGGTGTTTTTGATGAATCTAACATGTCAAAAATGTAGTTTGAAGTTATAATGGGTTTGTATATGAAGGGGGCGTGTCTGATAAAATGAATATCAAATATCTAAATACTGAATCAACTTAAAAACGGTCTGGGGGGCTCACCAAAGCGTAGAGTAGGCCTAGACGATAAAATTACCAATTTTTTTTTTGAAAGTGAAATATCCCTTAAACCACTTCAGCCTTATACATTTCGGCCATTTGAAAGGTCGGCTATAATGAGTACTTTTACTTTTGGTACTTTAAGTACATTTTGAATTCCGGACTTTTACTTGTATCAAGAGTAGGCCCATTTTTATATTGCAGTTTTGATACTTTTACTTAAGTAAAACAATTGAGTACTTTTTCCGCCACTGGCAGATCTACAAGCTCACGACGTGTCGCAACGTGACGCCTTGTGAAGATCAGCAATTTTTTGGCAAGGTTTCGTACGGACAGAAAAAAGGAGGGGGGCCAAGGACAGATCCCTGTGGGACAACAAATTATGCATTATATGGTTTAAATTATTAAACCAATTAAGACTTGAGGCCGATTCTACAAACGTCTTCTGAACAGTTTTCTGAAAAATCTATGTTTCTATATCAGTGATACTAAAATATATATATATATATATATATATATATATATATATATATATATATATATATATATATATACATTGGCTACCACAGTTTAGCCAATGTTGCACTATGAGCTTGTAGATCTGCTATTTTTGAATATAAATAATATTGTAGCTGACTTGTAATGATTTTTATTCTATTTTTTTTATGGCTATGTACAATCATTTCTCCAGGCTATGGGATCTAGGGTAGCAGGTCACTAGACTGTTGTGGGGGTGGTAACGTTTCCATGGTGACACGATATTCAATTCAATTCAATTCAATCTTTATTTCAGACT
>NC_137611.1:1944650-1949650 GCF_963280865.1 Gymnoscopelus braueri
ACAGAGGAGGGGTCCTGGCACCTATGATGTCATCGCCGCTGATGACATCACCCGTGCTGCCGTCCTCCCCGCCACCTAAGAGGCACCACGGCAGCTGTGAGACCAGCGTCGTACTTACCGTCCCGACCCCCCACGCCAACCCACCCAGCCATGAGACCAGCGTCTTATTTACCGTCCCGACCCCCCACGCCAGCCCACACAGCCACGGTTTCCACGGTAGCAAGCCAAACGCAGTGGGTAGGTGTTGATGCAAGTGTGTAGTATAGGCGTCCGTGTGTGTGTGTGTGTGTGTGTGTGTGTGTGTGTGTGTGTGTGTGTGTGTGTGTGTGTGTGTGTGTGTGTGTGTGTGTGTGTGTGTGTGTGTGTGTGTGTGTGTGTGTGTGTGTGTGTGTGTGTGTGTGTGTGTGAGAGAGAGAGAGAGAGAAGTGGTTTACTGACTCAGTGTGGTGGTAAATCTACACGTTGTGCATTTTGACCATAAATAAATGTGTTTTAAATGCTGTCAGTGTGGTATATGTTTAAATGTAGCTTCAGTCATCAGCTCGGGTTCATTTGTGTGATTACATCATACATTTGAACGTGTTTTTTTTTTGGTTTGTCTAAGTTGAATTATAAATAGTATTTTTGGAACATTAGAGATGGAGTCATGTCTCATCTGTATCTTTGCTCTTTCATACTCATACGTTACACAGACACCTTCAAGGTCCCTTCAGCTTGGTTTGACTGGACATGCAAGAGGCGTTCACTGTTTTGTAATCTTTATCATCATAATGAGTAGGATTGATGTGAGGTGTGTTTTCTGGGTCTTTATTCATTACGTTTACAATAGATTCTTCTTCTTGTGTGACGTGTACTGCACCGTGCCACAATCTGCACTACTTCATAGATGTCCAAGCCTATGGGAGGTGTGAAAGTTCTATTGGTGACAAACATGACGGCTCATTTCTGTTTTCTGCAATACAGTACAAACAGAAAGGTTCATTGGCCAAGTTTAACCCATTATGACCCGCTATGAGCTTGTAGATCTGCTATTTTTGAAACATCTTGGATTTTTTTTTTTTGATTGTTCTCCTAAAAGCCCTCTGGAAAATCCAGGTTCATGATCCAGTTGATCCTTTATGAACCTTTACTTGCATATTTTGACAAACTTTATACTTTCACAACTTTTTGTAACATTTTATAACTTATAAAAGCATTCAGCATGTCCATCTATCTACCCATCCATCCATCCAGATCCGTCCGTCTGTCCCATCCACAGTTCAGTGACCGCCCGCTCTCTTCTGCAGCAAAGCTGATTTGACCGTTCATTTGACTTTTCCTTGGACAGAGACACAGTGGGTTTGGCTAACTGTGTCTCTGTCAGTAATATCCATTCCTCCTCTGCATTTACACATAAATGGGCATTATGTAAAGCTAAAGTAAATAAAGCACAACCACAACATGCCAAATAAATGTGGGCCTATTTTTGTTTTTAAACCTAAATCTCTCTTAGCTCGTATACAAATCATCACAACTGTTAGGCTTCTGGAGCAAACAAAAACTAGTTTGAACGTATAAATGTGCAGTAACTCACAGTAATTGACAAGCAAAACACTTGCTGCCATTTAGTGCCAGGCTGTTGCCCTCGCACTGCCATGTCAGCTGGACTCTGTCATCTGTGTCTCATTGTTGTTGCTTCTCAGGCCAATAACTGCGCTGACATCTGTGAAATGGATGACCCGGGTGTTGCTGTGTGTGGCTGTCTAAAACCATGTGTGAACAGAGAGCATCGCCGTGGGCTTTGCTGTCGAGGACCAGTTTTGCATGAGCTGTTATTACTACGGATGTTCGATATTAACTTTTTTAACGATATCTGATATACCGATATTGTCCAACTCATAATTTCCGATTCCGATGTCAACCGATATGCAGATTTTTTCACCAAAAGTCAATTCATTGTCAGGTAACAACATCACATATCTAATAAAATAAAATAGCTGTAATATCAAAATAATATCTAATAAAATATAGTGATGTTGTTAGGTTTTCAAGCATAATTGTCTTGATGCCTATACTGGACCCAGACACACACACCTGCCCTCTGCAGTGCTCTAATTTGAATGTGACTGGAGTCTATCTCATTTCTCTGCAAAATCCCTTGAATATGATTAAGGATTACTGTGATTATGGTAAGCTAAGCTCACATTGCATATCACACACCATACAGTAAGAGCTCCTGTAACTTATTCAAACAAAAAATATATAATAATAAAACATATTTATTTTTCAAAACCTGATACCAATATTTTCCAATATAATTTTTGTATGCTGATATCGGGAGGCTGATAATATCGGACATCCCTAGTTATTACCTATACACCTGAGGCCTATAGCGTTAGTAAGTCCATAATTCAGTTGCATATGGGGGATGGCCAGTTTTCAGGCCCAGCTTGGAGGGAACGATGGTGTTGAAGGCTAAACTATTAGTCGACACACCAGTCTCTCCTGTCTAGATGTTCCAGGGCGGTGTGTGTTGTCAGGAATATGGCGTCATACCATTATGTCTGTCTGTGAAGTGTTCAGGGTCCAGTGAGTCAGGGACTGGACTGATACATGTGTTCAGGGTCCAGAGAGTGAGACAGGGACTGATACATGTGTTCAGGGTCCAGAGAGTGAGACAGGATCTGGACTGATACATGTGTTCAGGTCCAGAGAGTGAGACAGGGACTGATACATGTGTTCAGGGTCCAGAGAGTGAGACAGGGACTGATACATGTGTTCAGGGTCCAGAGAGTGAGACAGGGACTGGACTGATACATGTGTTCAGGTCCAGAGAGTGAGACAGGTAATGGACTGATACATGTGTTCAAGGTCCAGAGAGTGAGACAGGTAATGGACTGATACATGTGTTCAGGGTCCAGAGAGTGAGACAGGGACTGATACATGTGTTCAGGGTCCAGAGAGTGAGACAGGGCCTGGACTGATACATGTGTTCAGGGTCCAGAGAGTGAGACAGGGACTAGACTGATACATGTGTTCAGGGTCCAGAGAGTGAGACAGGGACTGATACATGTGTTCAGGGTCCAGAGAGTGAGACAGGGCCTGGACTGATACATGTGTTCAGGGTCCAGAGAGTGAGACAGGGACTAGACTGATACATGTGTTCAGGGTCCAGAGAGTGAGACAGGGACTGATACATGTGTTCAGGGTCCAGAGAGTGAGACAGGGACTAGACTGATACATGTGTTCAGGGTCCAGAGAGTGAGACAGGGACTGGACTGATACATGTGTTCAAGGTCCAGAGAGTGAGACAGGGACTGATACATGTGTTCAGGGTCCAGAGAGTGAGACAGGGACTAGACTGATACATGTGTTCAAGGTCCAGAGAGTGAGACAGGGACTGATACATGTGTTCAGGGTCCAGAGAGTGAGACAGGGACTGGACTGATACATGTGTTCAGGTCCAGAGAGTGAGACAGGGACTGATACATGTGTTCAGGGTCCAGAGAGTGAGACAGGGACTGGACTGATACATGTGTTCAGGTCCAGAGAGTGAGACAGGTAATGGACTGATACATGTGTTCAAGGTCCAGAGAGTGAGACAGGTAATGGACTGATACATGTGTTCAGGGTCCAGAGAGTGAGACAGGGACTGATACATGTGTTCAGGGTCCAGAGAGTGAGACAGGGACTAGACTGATACATGTGTTCAGGGTCCAGAGAGTGAGACAGGGCCTGGACTGATACATGTGTTCAGGTCCAGAGAGTGAGACAGGTAATGGACTGATACATGTGTTCAGGGTCCAGAGAGTGAGACAGGGACTGGACTGATACATGTGTTCAGGGTCCAGAGAGTGAGACAGGGCCTGGACTGATACATGTGTTCAGGTCCAGAGAGTGAGACAGGTAATGGACTGATACATGTGTTCAGGGTCCAGAGAGTGAGACAGGGCCTGGACTGATACATGTGTTCAGGTCCAGAGAGTGAGACAGGTAATGGACTGATACATGTGTTCAGGGTCCAGAGAGTGAGACAGGGACTGGACTGATACATGTGTTCAGGGTCCAGAGAGTGAGACAGGGCCTGGACTGATACATGTGTTCAGGTCCAGAGAGTGAGACAGGTAATGGACTGATACATGTGTTCAGGGTCCAGAGAGTGAGACAGGGACTGGACTGATACATGTGTTCAGGTCCAGAGAGTGAGACAGGTAATGGACTGATACATGTGTTCAGGGTCCAGAGAGTGAGACAGGGACTGATACATGTGTTCAGGGTCCAGAGAGTGAGACAGGGACTAGACTGATACATGTGTTCAGGGTCCAGAGAGTGAGACAGGGCCTGGACTGATACATGTGTTCAGGGTCCAGAGAGTGAGACAGGGACTGATACATGTGTTCAGGGTCCAGAGAGTGAGACAGGATCTGGACTGATACATGTGTTCAGGGTCCAGAGAGTGAGACAGGGCCTGATACATGTGTTCAGGGTCCAGAGAGTGAGACAGGGACTGATACATGTGTTCAGGGGCCAGAGAGTGAGACAGGTCCAGAGAGTGAGACAGGTCCAGAGAGTGAGACAGGGCCAGAGAGTGAGACAGGGACTGATACATGTGTTCAGGGTCCAGAGAGTGAGACAGGGACTGATACATGTGTTCAGGGGCCAGAGAGTGAGACAGGGCCAGAGAGTGAGACAGGTCCAGAGAGTGAGACAGGGCCAGAGAGTGAGACAGGTCCAGAGAGTGAGACAGGGTCAGAGAGTGAGACAGGGCCAGAGAGTGAGACAGGGTCAGAGAGTGAGACAGGGTCCAGAGAGTGAGACAGGGTCCAGAGAGTGAGACAGGGTCCAGAGAGTGAGACAGGGCCAGCGAGTGAGACAGGGTCAGAGAGTGAGACAGGGACTGATACATGTGTTCAGGGTTCAGAGAGTGAGACAGGGTCCAGAGAGTGAGACAGGGCCAGAGAGTGAGACAGGGACTGATACATGTGTTCAGGGTCCAGAGAGTGAGACAGGGCCAGAGAGTG
>NC_137611.1:1959650-1962150 GCF_963280865.1 Gymnoscopelus braueri
ACTAAGACTAGAGGAGAATAGATCCAGTAGAACTAAGACTAGAGGAGAAGAGATCCAGTAGAACTAAGACTAGTGGAGAAGAGATCCAGTAGAACTAAGACTAGTGGAGAAGTGATCCAGTAGAACTAAGACTAGTGGAGCAGGGATCCAGTAGAACTAAGACTAGTGGAGAAGTGATCCAGTAGAACTAAGACTAGTGGAGAAGAGATCCAGTAGAACTAAGACTAGTGGAGAAGAGATCCAGTAGAACTAAGACTAGTGGAGAAGAGATCCAGTAGAACTAAGACTAGTGGAGAAGTGATCCAGTAGAACTAAGACTAGAGGAGAAGAGATCCAGTAGAACTAAGACTAGAGGAGAAGAGATCCAGTAGAACTAAGACTAGTGGAGCAGAGATCCAGTAGAACTAAGACTAGTGGAGAAGTGATCCAGTAGAACTAAGACTAGAGGAGAAGAGATCCAGTAGAACTAAGACTAGAGGAGAAGAGATCCAGTAGAACTAAGACTAGTGGAGCAGAGATCCAGTAGAACTAAGACTAGTGGAGAAGTGATCCAGTAGAACTAAGACTAGTGGAGGAGAGATCCAGTAGAACTAAGACTAGAGGAGAAGAGATCCAGTAGAACTAAGACTAGTGGAGAAGAGATCCAGTAGAACTAAGACTAGTGGAGAAGAGATCCAGTAGAACTAAGACTAGTGGAGAAGAGATCCAGTAGAACTAAGACTAGAGGAGAAGAGATCCAGTAGAACTAAGACTAGTGGAGAAGAGATCCAGTAGAACTAAGACTAGTGGAGAAGAGATCCAGTAGAACTAAGACTAGTGGAGAAGTGATCCAGTAGAACTAAGACTAGTGGAGAAGAGATCCAGTAGAACTAAGACTAGAGGAGAAGAGATCCAGTAGAACTAAGACTAGTGGAGAAGAGATCCAGTAGAACTAAGACTAGTGGAGAAGAGATCCAGTAGAACTAAGACTAGTGGAGAAGAGATCCAGTAGAACTAAGACTAGTGGAGAAGAGATCCAGTAGAACTAAGACTAGAGGAGAAGAGATCCAGTAGAACTAAGACTAGTGGAGAAGAGATCCAGTAGAACTAAGACTAGTGGAGAAGAGATCCAGTAGAACTAAGACTAGTGGAGAAGTGATCCAGTAGAACTAAGACTAGTGGAGAAGAGATCCAGTAGAACTAAGACTAGAGGAGAAGAGATCCAGTAGAACTAAGACTAGTGGAGAAGAGATCCAGTAGAACTAAGACTAGTGGAGAAGAGATCCAGTAGAACTAAAAGACAAGTCATCGTAGGTGTGCACGGGTTTCACAGACCGAAAATAGCCGATCTACAAGCTCACAATGCATCGCAGCTTGACGTGTTGTGCGCTTGTAGATTTGCTATTTTCGGCATGCAGCTAAGTGAAAATCTCCATTTCAGGCAGACTAATATGTGACTAAAACTAAATCAAACTTCCCTGTCAAAATCAACACTGTGCTGAAATCAACAAAATAATAACCCACATGTCAGAGTCATTAAGTCATAATTTTCTCATTCTCTCTCTTTGAGCATGTGTGTATTCTGTGGATCGCTACAGTGGAATTTAGGGCAGAAAAAGCAAAGCCAGGCTGAGCTGCAGTGTTGTGACTATCTCTGTCCTGTCCTGTCCTGTCCTGTCCTCTGCTCCATTCAGTACTGGGGACAGCATGGGGACATTATGGGGACAGCACCGAGTGGTCCCATGCAAAACAGCCTAAACCAGCAGAAAACCAGCTACATCCAGTTAAAGTCTTACAGTAACTTAACCCTTTAACCCATTAAGACCTGGAACGCAATTGTCATTTTTTAAATTTGAGCTAGAAAGCATTATTTTACACTTTGGCTATTCAAAAATAGCAGATATACAAGCTCATGCCGTGCTATGAGCTTGTAGATCTGCTATTTTTTTTTAATTTTGAAAATGTGTGCAAATCTTTGAATATATATATTTTTAAAGCAAACATTTTTTAACTCAAATCTTTGCTTCTGGGATCCCCTGGAACAACATATTTTGAGATGGGGGTCCGCGGCCAAATACACATTTTGGGGATCCTTGACATGAAAAATATTGAGCACCACTGATATAGAAACATACGTTTTTCAGAAACCTGTTGGGATTTAGGAGACATGTAGAATCTGCTTCAGGTCTTAATGGGTTAAGACCGGGAACGCATCTGTGTCATTTTAAGATTTATTTGGTGCCGCACTATGAGCTTGTAGATCTGTTATTTTTTGGGGATTTTTTTTTTTAAATGTGTGCAAATCTTTGAATATATATGCTTTTTAAAGTGAACATTTTTAACTCAAATCTTTGCTTCTGGGGATTCTATTAACTCATTGGCCGCCATTATCGCATTAACGCGATCTAATAAATAGCGCGCTTGGCCGCCAGGATCGCATTAATGCGATCTAACGTCTTTATTGATCTTTATGCTCTGATCACGCTATTCTGTTATGAATCAGGCTAAGTTTCGGGTTCCA
>NC_137611.1:1967150-1992150 GCF_963280865.1 Gymnoscopelus braueri
GCTTCAAGGACGCTATTGTTAAATGAGTTTTTTGGTTTGTTTCCACGAACGGCACACACGTAAATCCCGCCCACTACATTTGATTGGGTAAAGCGCGGCCTGCTTCCTGATCTGATGGCACGCCCACTTGTAGCCAATGTGCACGGGTTCTCAACACGGCTACCGACAGATTCAAACGCAGCGATGGATCTGTTCTTGAGAGATTACTGGATTTCTGGTTATTGGGGAGTTCTGGTGTGTCTTTACAGCACCTTTGTGTGTGTGTGTGTGTGTGTGTGTGTGTGTGTGTGTGTGTGTGTGTGTGTGTGTGTGTGTGTGTGTGTGTGTGTGTGTGTGTGTGTGTGTGTGTGTGTGTGTGTGTGTGTGTGTGTGTGTGTGTGTGTGTGTGTGTGTGTCTGTCTGTCTGTGTGTGGCGTGTGTACCTCATCAGTATTCCAGCGATAGAGCCAGGAAGGAATTATGCCACCTACCTTATGCACTTAAAGGAGAATTTTGGACTAAAGTTTTCTTACCTTTTCTATGACGTTATGATATCTTAGGATGAATGGTACAGTAGAAAATGTTCACAACTCCACCCCTGAGCCGCCACAGCTTAAAAGGTGCGCGGATAGGCCTTAGGTTAGATCACATATTTTAATAGCTTTTTTAAAATGTATTTTTGGTGAGATCTGACGTTCATAGTGACAGAACACTATGCAACCAAAAAAAAAAAAAAAAAAAAAAAAAAACAGAAGTCTCGCTAGACGAGATTGAAATCTCGAGATTTCAATCTCGTCTAGCGAGACTTCTGTTTTTTTTTTTTTTTTTTGGGACAGTGTTCTGTCACTATGAACGTCAGATCTCACAAAAAAAAAAAAAAAAAAAGCTATTAAAATATGTGATCTAACCTAAGGCCTATCCGCGCCACCTTTTAAGCTGTGGCGGCTTTCTACTGTACCATTCATCCTAAGATATCATAACGTCATAGAAAAGGTAAGAAAACTTTAGTCCAAAATTCTCCTTTAACTTCAAAACATTTACTCATTTATGCCATTGAGGCTATTTCAGAACAATTTTGTTTTCAGCATTTCTGAATTTGTGTTATACTATCAAATCATATTTGTTATTGTATTGAAAACGAGGGGCAACTCCCTCACCATGATCCTGAGGTTTAAATTAAAGAAGGAACTGATTTTTGTCATAATAAGAAGATATATTCTTTTTCCATGTGTTGACTAATATGTCAAGAATGTTGGCATGGCTGTACAGTTACTCTGTGCTTTATTCAATTCAATTCAATTCAATTCAATTTTATTAAAGTGTCAAATCACAACAAGTTGTCTCAAGACACTTTACATGTAGAGAAGAGACCCGACATCCCACCCTGAGCAAGCAATTTTGCGACAGTGGCAACGAAAAACTCCCTCTTAACTGGAAGAAACGTCAGGCAGACCCTAGGCTCTAGGGTGGCGGCCTTCTGCCTCGACCGTGTCGGGGGAAAGAAGAGAGAGAGAGGGAGAGACAGAGGAGAGACAGAAAGAGATACAGTGCAAGTAGTAACAATAACACTAGCAGCAAATATAATAGTGTAAGATAGTATATGATAATATAATATAGTACAGCAATAGTGTGTATGCAGTATATAATGGTATAATATTCACACTTAGCCTACAGTATGTGTGTATTGACTTCCCTTTTAATACTGCAGCTAACAAGACTGACAAGACCGAGAACAAGACGGGAGAGGCCAAAAAACCCAGCACACCCAAGACTACAGGTAGATAGTAATAACTGTCTGTGTACAGAGTCATTTTATGTTTGGTTGCGCTAGGGTGTTGCGCTCTGAAAATAGCAGATCTACAAGCTCGACGCGTCAGCATGCAACCAAGTGCAAAATCAGCCTGGGTCGTATAAGTAATTTCTCTATGGAGAATAACATTGGGTCAAAATCGTCTCATATAAGAATTATATGTCCAAAAATAAACAAACTGTCTGTGTGATATTGTCAGGGAGGCTCTGTATCGTTTATGATAGTCAGTCACTCATATTTTTTTCGTATTTTATCCTCCAATAAAATGTTCAAATCAAATATTTGATACAGTCAGATACAGTTTCTGGCGAAAATGTAACTTATTCGGCTGAAGTGACATTAGCGTTAACGTGACCCAGGTAGGATGTGTACATTACATCAGACTTTGGTGCTCTGTTGATCTACCACAGTGTGTGCTGATCAACAATCCAACTCATGTGAACCCTTCTGTTATGTGACAACACCACATGGCAACAGGAAACTTCAGCTGTTTACATATCAAAGCATTCCTCAGCTGTAGTAGTGGGGGAAAGAGAGATCCATAGAGCAGAATACATATATATCATTTACAGTTCTCTTAACCCTTACACATTCCCTGCCAGAGGTTTTTTTTAATTTTACTTCCCCCAGTGCCAGTGTTTAAATTATGTTTTTTACATAGGAGCCGAGATACAGGATTTTAAAGTAATAAGTTAACCAAGGAGTGAATGGAGCTAGAAATCTTTGGATCGTGATATCTCTGGTTCTGTGTGGATAAATTGAAAAAAAAAAAGAAAAAAAAAAACTTTTTTTTTTTTTTTTTTGAAAAACGGTTATACTCGTGGATGGATTTTTTTGGCAGTAAACGGGTGTATTTTTCATCAACGGTTATACTCGTGATTGGCAGGTAAAGTGTTAAGACCTGAGGCGATTCTTTAAAAAAAATCTAAATCCTAACAGTTTTTGGAAAAAAATCTAAACATTTTTTTTTTCACGATTTTTCAAAAATAGCAGATCTACAAGTTCATAGCGCGGCACTCGGTGCCGCGCTATGAGCTTGTATATCTGCTATTTTTGAATAGCCAAAGACATCTTAAGTGACACAGATGCGTTCCAGGTATTAATGGGTTAAAATGAATAACAGCACATTCTTTCAAATCTCCTTGACAACAGCAGTCACTGTCTGTCTGTGTGATAATCTCTCTTTCCCCGCAGCCCCCCGTCCTCGTCCTCGCCCCGCCGCCACTCCCCCGACCGCTGCCGCTAACGGCAACGGGGACGGCCCCGGCTCTCACCGCCGCCGCGCCCTCACCAAGCCCCCGGTGCCCAAGCAGACCCCCCTGGAGAAGAAGCCGCCGGTGCCCCGCGCCCCACGGACCCCCCGGCCCATCAACACCCCCACACCGGACCTGAAGAACGTCCGCTCTAAGATCGGATCCACTGACAACATGAAATACCAGCCTGGTGGTGGAAAGGTACGAGACATCAGTATTAAATAACATCCTGGTGGTGGAAAGGTACGAGACATCAGTATTAAATAACATCCTGGTGGTGGAAAGGTACGAGACATTAGTATTAAATAACATCCTGGTGGTGGAAAGGTACGAGACATCAGTATTAAATAACATCCTGGTGGTGGAAAGGTACGAGACATTAGTATTAAATAACATCCTGGTGGTGGAAAGGTACGAGACATCAGTATTAAATAACATCCTGGTGGTGGAAAGGTACGAGACATTAGTATTAAATAACATCCTGGTGGTGGAAAGGTACGAGACATCAGTATTAAATACCATCCTGGTGGTGGAAAGGTACGAGACATCAGTATTAAATACCATCCTGGTGGTGGAAAGGTACGAGACATCAGTATTAAATAACATCCTGGTGGTGGAAAGGTACGAGACATTAGTATTAAATAACATCCTGGTGGTGGAAAGCATAGATATAGAAACCTAGATACCTCATTGGCCTCTGCAGTTCATTGGAGCGACTGGTATCTCAATACAAGGCTCTTCCGCAGGGCTGTTTCACTACTGACCAATCACATCGCGTTGACTACTGGCCAATCACAGCGCGTCTAACTGACTAGTTGCTGAAGCAGAAGGAAGTGATAGGCTAGCCCTGCGGAACAAGGAAGCGCGCCCGAGATACGAACGCTTCAGAGCCGAAGGAGGCGTCTACCTTTATATGTCTATGGTGAAAAGGTACGAGACATCAGTATTAAATACCATCCTGGTGGTGGAAAGGTACGAGACATCAGTATTAAATACCAGCCTGGTGGTGGAAAGGTACGAGACATCAGTATTAAATACCATCCTGGTGGTGGAAAGGTACGAGACATCAGTATTAAATACAATCCTGGTGATGAAAGGTACGAGATCATCGTGTGGCCTACTGGGTATGTTCCTTCATAGATTGATGTGGCCTATAGTCTCCTGGGTATGTTCCTTCATAGATTGATGTGGCCTATAGTCTCCTGGGTATGTTCCTTCATAGATTGATGTGGCCTATAGTCTCCTGGGTATGTTCCTTCATAGATTGATGTGGCCTATAGTCTCCTGGGTATGTTCCTTCATAGATTGATGTGGCCTATAGTCTCCTGGGTATGTTCCTTCATAGATTGATGTGGCCTATAGTCTCCTGGGTATGTTCCTTCATACAGTATATTGATGTGGCCTATAGTCTCCTGGGTATGTTCCTTCATACAGTAGATTGATGTGGCCTATAGTCTCCTGGGTATGTTCCTTCATAGATTGATGTGGCCTATAGTCTCCTGGGTATGTTCCTTCATAGATTGATGTGGCCTATAGTGTCCTGGGTATGTTCCTTCATAGATTGATGTGGCCTATAGTCTCCTGGGTATGTTCCTTCATAGATTGATGTGGCCTATAGTGTCCTGGGTATGTTCCTTCATAGATTGATGTGGCCTATAGTGTCCTGGGTATGTTCCTTCATAGATTGATGTGGCCTATAGTGTCCTGGGTATGTTCCTTCATAGATTGATGTGGCCTATGGTCTTCATAGATTGATGTGGCCTATAGTCTTCATAGATTGATGTGGCCTATAGTCTTCATAGATTGATGTGGCCTATGGTCTTCATAGATTGATGTGGCCTATAGTCTTCATAGATTGATGTGGCCTATAGTCTTCATAGATTGATGTGGCCTATAGTCTTCATAGATTGATGTGGCCTATAGTCTTCATAGATTGATGTGGCCTATAGTCTTCATAGATTGATGTGGCCTATAGTCTTCATAGATTGATGTGGCCTATAGTCTTCATAGATTGATGTGGCCTATAGTCTTCATAGATTGTGACAGTGTACTGCACATTGGGGGGGAATGTTCACATGTCCCTTTGAATCACTAAACATAGCTCTCCATCTGTCCTGCCAAAAACAACTCAACATACTGCTACTTCTCCATTTATAACTGTCTATATCAGTGGTGTGAAGTAACTAAGTACATGTACTCAAGTACTTTGCTGTACTAATGTTGAGGTAATTTTACTTTACTGGAGTATTGCCACTGTTCTGTACTTTTACTTAAGTAGATGCTGCACAAAAGTAAGTCCACTGGCCTTATAGCGTCGCAGGATTTGTTGTTGGGTGTGCGTGCGTGCGTGTGTGCGTGCGTGCGTGCGTGCGTGGGTGCGTGGGTGCGTGGGTGCGTGCGTGCGTGGGTGCGTGCGTGCGTGCGCGTGTGTGTAGCTGTGATATTTGTATCACATTTATAATGAAAGTCAGTGGAACTCTGAAAAGTGATCAGATTGGAGATGACTGACGTCATCATTGTGATGTTTTCGATACGCCAGAAATAAATGACAGAAGGTGAATGCATGCACCGTTATCACATTGATTGCCAAGATCGCATTGATGCGTTCTTTAATTTTTGGGGGAAAATTCCACAAGGGGCGCCCTAACACAGCTTTGGAATGATCGATCGTCACTCAGAGAAGTAGAATGTGGATGTGACGTCGTTCCAAAAAAACAGGAAGCCATCCGCTTCCTGTTTGGGATTTTCAGAAAAACAGCTGTAACTCAGTTTCTTTTTTTTGCATTGAAAACCACTAGTTGTCAGCGGGCCGAAGCCCCAAAATGGCGGATCGCGGTTGGAACGTTGTCGTTCCTATGGATACACAGATCCCTCCGCTAACCCACGGGGACTATTTTGTTTGTGTTTTTGGGACACAATGTCGGTTCCACAGCGTTTCAAATATCATCAGATTGAGGTAATTATACGCTGGCAAGGGGATAGAAAACTATGTTTAATATCTTGGCAATCAATGTGTTAAGTGCACTACCTATGATGTCAGAGTACTGTGGTTACCAGGTTTAGGCCAGGTGTTTTGGGCGTTGCCAACGAGCACACTCACTCATGTTATTTCTGTTCTGTTTCTGTTGGTAGTCATGACTGCCAGCTCCCACCTGGTGTTGTGTGGGAGTCCCGCCTGATGCACATACTGTATACCAAAGGCTGTCTGGGGGGAGGAGGAGGGTCTCTTCTATTCACTGGAACAAAAACATTTGAACTGCGATCGTCCGTTCTGTTGTTATGGGCAGTAGGACTAGGATATGTCTCGTTTTCATCAAAACACACAGACGGGAGGAGAAATGATGTACAACTGGTGGTAGATCACTAATATCATCTGCATACGTCACTATTATGTTTAGAGCATGTCTTGGTGAGGTTTGCGCCACACTGATTGCACCCTTTTAGTTTATCTCTGGAACTACTGTATGCGTGGCTCTACTGGATCTCTTCTCCACTAGATCCCTCACTAACATTTTAGTCTAGTTTTTATTTGTTGACGAAATGGTCAATATATTTAGTCTTAGTTTTAGTCATCATAGCCTAGTTTTTATTTAGTTTGTGTTTAGTTTTCGTCAGTGAAAAAAGGTTGTCGACAGACATTTTTCGCCATAGTTTTAGTCGACCAAATCAACACTGTACTGTATGTAAACACATGAAGAGAATGACAATGTATTTTATTTATTTATTTATCACGTACTCATACATGTCCAAGCAGTATGAGTAAGCTGTATTATATAGTGTACATGTATACAGTATGAGTAAGCTGTATTATATAGTGTACATGTATACAGTATGAGTAAACTGTATTATATAGTGTACATGTATACAGTATACTGACCACAGAACAGAGGACTGTCACAGCTCGTCTCTGTCTTAATGCTGATGATCATAAGGAACACAGGCTGTTCTTTGATCTATAGGTCTCTGTATGTCTCTGTATGTCTCTGTATGTTGTTGTTCCACTGCCTTGCTGTCAGATCCATTCCCCTTCTGTTCTTTGCAAACACACACGCACGCACGCACGCACGCACGCACGCACGCACGCACGCACGCACGCACGCACGCACGCACGCACGCACGCACGCACGCACGCACGCACGCACGCACGCACGCACGCACGCACGCACGCACGCACGCACGCACGCACGCACGCACGCACGCACGCACACACACACACACACACACACACACACACACACACACACACACACACACACACACACACACACACACACACACACACACATTGTGTGTGTATTTGATTGGTGAATATAACTACGGTATTTGGTATTTGTATTCTATTTATACTGCAGGAATGAACAGGATCTCATTGGTTATTTGTCTCATAATCTTTTCCTCCCTCAAGATGTATGCATCTGATTGGTGCTTCTTAACTTTGTGCCACAGTACCGTGACATCTGATTGGTGCAGCAGCCTGCTTGTGTCATCAATGGTCGTTGTCATGTGTGTTGCCGATTTGTGTGAATATCAGCCTGTCCTATCCTGACCAAACTACTAACCAAATCAAACCAGCAACATGACTCTTAATTGGTGTGAATAAGGATAAGGATAAATCCTTTTAACAGGACGTTCATGAAAGTCCTTGCGGGCTTGTTTCCAATGAGGGCCTGTGAGCAATTAGGGGTTAAGAGTCTTGCTCAGGGACACATTTCATTTCATCGACACATATGCTGGCGTTGCCTGGAATCGTGCCTGGGGCAACCAGGGCCTCTGGCTCCCTAGGCGGGCTCACTAACCACTCAGCTATGGCCGCCCCTAATAATACATTTTGGGTTGTCTCCCCAGGTTGCCTCCACCCAGAACAACAAGACTTCAGACCCCTCCTCCACCCCTGCTGCCAAGGCCAGAGTGAGTCCCTATACCACCACCTATATATGTACACATACCACCACCTACACCCTATGTACCACCTACACCTACACCCTACATGTACACCTATTAACACCTATCCACTTAACACCTACACCCTACATGCACACCTATCCACTTAACTCCTACACCCTATATGTACACCTATTAACACCTGCACCCTACATGCACACCTATCCACTTAACTCCTACACCCTATGCACACCTATCCACTTAACTCCTACACCCTATATGTTCACCTATCCACTTAACATCCACCCATCTTCTCTATATCCAGCTTCTGCACCACCACCACAAAACATCACCCCCCCCTCCACCTTCACTGCAGTGTGTAGAGCTTCATGTCTACTCCTTCATTCATCCACTCATACTCTAACTGATCAATCACCCTCCTCATCCATATCTCTGTAAATATGCAGTTATATATGCTTACCAACCCTGTGGTGAATAAATCCGTAAATTGAATCCCTAATATTGAATTCAATTCATGTATCATATACAGCAGGTCCACCCGAGCTTCCTACTTACTTACACCCACCTCTGCTTACTGTTACACTCCACCCAGTTCCTGACAACCTACACCCTCACACAGTCCGCTTGAACGCCTATGTACCGTATTGTCTCCACCAGGCCGAAAGGCATGGCGAGAGTATGTTTTGCCCCCCGTCCGTCCGTCCGTGTGTCATTCTGTCTGTGAACAGCTAATCTCCAGCACTGCTGGCTTGATGGCAGTGAAACCGTGCACACACACTCCCTGGATGCCAGAGCAGAACCTCTGCCCCCAAATGTTTCACATGGGCCTGTTATAGCGCCACCAGGAGGTCGATTTGTGCAAAACACATTTTTTGACGGTACTCCTACAGATGTTGTCCAAACATCACGCAAATCGGTACACAGTATCTCTATAGTCATTAAACAAAACGGGTCGTTCAGATTTTTCACATTCCAGCCTGATTGGCTAATTCCGAACATTGCTGGCCCACAATAACCTACCTGACCTGGCGGAGACCTGTGCTCCAAGGAGCACTTTTTCTACTTTATACTTTGTTCAACCTGTTTTATATCCCCCAAATACACCTGTTGTTGTTCAGACCCCCAGATACACCATGCTCAGTTTTTTGCTCAGACATTTACCACCTGCATAATACTAACCCCTGTCATCTACAGTCCATGTGCATATACATATACAGCTCCATTGTAATGTAACTACATGTGTATAAACATTATGAGCACAGAGGGAATCCATACAATGAACCACTCTCTAATGTACTGAATGTCAATGTCCTTACAGTATATCCTAGATATGTTTTGACACGCAGTTTAGAAAACTGAATGAGATCTATTGGCTGTATACTGAACTTATCACAATTCATTATTGCAAGACAAAATATATATATATATATATTCTAAAGCAATTACAACCATGCTGTGATTTGGTTAGGCAATTTAATTAGCAAAAATAAATAAATGAATCAATGTTGCTATTATAAATGTATGCATTAAACTATACAGAGAGTTAGTTGTGATGACGTGCTTCCATCCTGGTGGAGATAACTGCTTTACCATACAGCCTATAGAAAGTGCTACTCAACCTTTTCAGGTCACGACCACCCAAAATAGTCATATTTGAACTGGGGACCCCCCAAAATAATCATATTTCAACTGGGGACCCCCCAAAATAATCATATTTCAACTGGGGACCCCCCAAAATAATCGTATTTGAACTGGGGACCCCCCAAAATAATCACATTTCAACTGGGGACCCCCCACCCTGACAAGCACTTGGAATTGTGGGAGTTGAGGCATTACATTTAGTTTGAATCGGTTCACTGTCACAGATAATTGTTGTGAAAATAGCAGATCTACAAGCTCACAACGCCAATTCTCCAACGGCAATTCTCACAATATTTGACTCTTTCTTTTATTATTTGACAATTGGGCCAATGTTTGAGCAGTTTTTTTATAGGCTATACTTGTTGATTACATTTTTGATGCAGTAATGGTGTTTTTTTTTTGTATTAAAAAGGTCTCAAAGTCTTAAATTGTCACTTCACCGTCATCTGGGGACCCCCCAAAAATCATGTGGGGACCCCCCTGGGGGTCCCAACCCATAGGTTGAGAACCACTGGTCTATATAATAAGTCTACAGCGGGAAGAAAGCACATATTATATATTCTCTATATTTAATCAGAGAGTATAGCAGTCTAGCATGCACAACCTTCCTTATTAACACATCACCCGCCAAGGTATTAAACATCGTCTGTTATCCCCCAATCTGGGAACCCAGAGCCAAATGAGAAGGAAAAACAGCGCCCTCTGCTGTTTGTACTATCTCACCTGGCTCTGGGACAAAGACGACGTAGCACCCGTGCGCAAGGAAACCGGGGTTTTGGTCTGCCTTCAGCGTTTCACTTCCGGTGGTGTGACTATGTTTTCATTCCCACTAACAATATGTCTTCACGGAACACTAACACCACTTCTCCCAGAGAACATGGATGGTTTTGGTTATAAGCCTACTTGTTTCTATGATAAAATAGTAAGTTAAAATGTGAATATCTTTCCGTGGTTTTGTCTGCTCCGCGGACGCTATTGTTAAATTAGTTTTGGTTGGTTTCGAGTGGGGAAGGATCGGCGGACACGTAAATCCCGCCCACTACATTTGATTGGGTAAAGGGCGGCCTGCTTGCTGATCTGAAGGCACGCCCACTTGTAGCCCAGTGTGTACACGTTATGACGAGCCTTCACGACAGATTCCAACGCAGAGCAGAATCTGTTCCCCTTGCCAGCGTAATTACCTTCATCCCATGATATTTGAAATGCCGTGGAAGCGACATTGTATTCCAAATACTGTGTATTCAGACGAACCACAACATTCCAACCGCGATCCGCCATTTTGGGGCTACGGTCCGCTGAAAACGGTGGTTTTCAATGCAAAAAACAGCAACTGAGTTACAGACGTTTTTCTGAAAATCCCATAGTCAGGGCGGATGGAAGTGGCGTTTTTTGGAATGATCTCACATCCACATACTTCTTCTCTGAGTGACGATGGATCATCACAGAGCTGTGTTACGGTGCCTAAAACAGCGTGCCACATTTTTTGAATAGAACGACTTTATGCGTCTTGGCGGACAAGTGCGCTATTTAATAGAACGACTGTATGCGTCCATGGCGGGAATTGTGCGGAAAACTCTTTTTAAAGTCACCATAGAGGAGAGAAATATCCTAAACTAACATTGTAGCCTGACCTAACCTCAACGAAACATGTGACTAGCCCGATGTAATACAAAATCATCCATACGGAAAGTAATCATTCTAAACGTTGGATGAAATGTATTATCGGCCCGACCCTGTGAGGTTATGCTTACCCTCACTGTGATGTTGCTGTGATAATGACGTAACAGAATTAAAAGGACAATCACTATAGATAGATATAGAGTATGAACTTCATCAGTCACTGTAGCTGCAGCCTTCTAGCGTTACAAGCTCCTAGCTAACCGTGTCCCTTGATTTCAATACGTAATACTATCAATGTCAACATGCTGGAGAGGTTGCCCTGCACTGCAAACCTCTGCTTGAAGGACGTCACTGTGAGTGTGCGTGTGCGTGTGCGTGTGCGTGTGCGTGTGCGTGTGCGTGTGCGTGTGTCTGTGTGTGTGTGTGTGCTAACAGCTTGGTGAGTCATCCCAAGCTGTTGCCACCTGCGTCACGGTGCAGTCAGAGCCACGGTCCTGATTTACCCACAAGGCCTTTTCCACAGTGTGACACAGAGGAGAGAAGAACTGACACCCTCAGGGTAGAACAGCCTTTTAACCAGAGAAGTGATAACATGGAGGATGAAATGGAAACCCATGAACACAACACGACACATCTTTACAATGTCTGTGCGCTGGAATGGGGCGGGGCAGCCAAGGAGAGAATCTTTTCTTTTTTGTTTTGTCAAACGGCGTCAAAATTGTCAACATTATCAATACTAAAAGATGCACAGTACAACAGCATTTTGGCTAATTGACGTTCAACAAAGTACATAATGTGGTTTATGTAGTTAAACTATATGCTTTGTAGCGTATAGCTATAAAGTGTGTGAGTTCTCTGGAACACAAAGTCATTCCTTCTGCAGAACCTGTAACTTCCCTTTTACTTCTCGTCCTGTGCTTTATTATTTTCCTCTGACATAAATTACTGAAGAACAATTCATGCTTTGCGCGAACCAAGCGTCGAACGACAAAAGTGTCGCGGAGGATCTTCTCAGGTGTTCTTCTCAGGCGTATCCCCGTTACCGTGGAAACTACATTCACTCTCTTGTTTACTTTTTGTGGTGATGATATGGACAATTAGCCTGAAATCCAGCCTGATTCGCTACATTCGTCTTTTTCTCACTTCACTACTCAGTCTGGCCACTAGGGTCCTATTTGACTCGTCTTTCAATTACGTAGGCAAGTCAGGAAGTGACTTGAGTTTTACATTGGACAACACTGGTCCCGCCCCCCCCCCCCCCTTACAGACCAATCAGAAGCCGCGGCTGTTTTCTCCCGTTTGGGCACGGAGATGGGAGGCTTTCCAGACTGTGAAGCGAAGTGAGAAAAAAACCCAGCAGAAGGTAGCGAGCAGGCCGGATCCCAGGCTAGTGGACAATATGAACGCTCAAAACGCTGAATGCTGTGAGAAACGTAGCGTAACGCGACGTTTAACACTTGTCGCTCAAAGTATCAATTGACCTTAAAGGATCTACACCATGAATTACAAAAAAATATTTGATATGTAATATCATATGGTGTATGTCCCTTTGAGCCTAAATCATCACTCAGATATACTCATCCCAAGTCAATTGTCTCTGGCTTATACAGCACTTTCAGCTGCAATACCAAAACGTCCTCTTGTGCAGGGGGGGGCTACTGAGCAATTCTGTATGTTAATTAAAAAAAAAAATTAAAAAAAAAATATATAAAAAAAAAAAAAAGGAAACATTCTGCATAAAAAGAAGCATCTAAGAAAAATACAAAATCGAAAAAAAAACACTTTGAACATTTTTGAACAATTCCACCAAGTGTTTGAGGTGCCTGTTTCACCCACTTCCGGGGGGCGGAGCCAAAATCCGAGCCCGAAGTATTTGTTCGTAGACCCCCACTTAGGGGGGGTAGAAAAAGTTTCGGAGCGATTCGGGCACTTTTAATTTAACATTGGGTTTGCCATCATTAATGTTTGTGACATCATAAACATTTCCATTCTGAGATCGCCTGTTCAGACACGCCCATTCTGGAAATCCATGAAATGAGAAGGAATGACTGAATTAAAAAAAAAATCATTTTTTGGGGTACAAGAGACACTGGGGACCCAAAAAAATACAAAAAACCAAGAAAAAAGTGATTTTCATGGTGTAGACCCTTTAAGAAGGAAGAGATCTGTTGTTTTTCTCTCAGTATTGCCCTTTGAGGCTATATCTATACTATACCATTACTTAATTGTAACATTTGCATTCCATGTTTTCATGTTTAATTCAATAACATGCTTCTGTTACTCGCTGTAACTGAACACAGATTACACTTGACTCTGTTGTGCCGCTATTAACACGAGATGAGTCACTGATAGCGTCAGGAAATTATTCACGTGAGTCGAATCACAAATTCTTCAATGACCCACGGATAAATAATGATCCTCTTTTCTAATGACAGTAGCTCTTCCATTTCTAAAGCTGTTTCCTCTTAGCTTAAAGGGATATTTCACTTTAAAAAAAAACTTTGGTCATTTTATCATCTACTCAGGCCGTTGTGAGCCCCCCAGACAGTTTATAAGTTGCTTGATTCAGTATTTAGATATTTGATATTCATTTAATCAGACACGCCCCCTTCCTATACAAACCCATTGTAACTTCAAACTCCATTTTAACCATGTTAGATTCATCAAAAACACCCGTCCTTGGTTCTGGTGACTCATACCGCCCCCCCCTAATACGCGAGGGGGCCGTGTTTTTTCAATGACTTTTTTCATTTATTTTAAATATTTTTTTTGGAAAATAAAAAAAAAAGAAAATACAATAAAAAAATAAAAAATAATAAATGAAAAACATTATCGGAAAAACACGGCCCCCTCACGCATCAGGAGGGCAGGGTGAGTCACCAGAACCAAGGACGGGTGTTTTTGATGAATCTAACATGGTTAAAATGAAGTTTGAAGTTACAATGGGTTTGTATAGGAAGGGGGCGTGTCTGTTAAAATGAATATCAAATATCTAAATACTGAATCAAGCGACTTAAAAACTGTCTGGGGGGCTCACAAAGGCCTGAGTAGATGATAAAATGACCAAAAGTTTTTTTGAAAGTGAAATACCCCTTTAACCCATTAAGACCTGGAACTGTGTCATTTTTTGATTTGAGCTAAAAAGCATTATTTTACACTTTGGGCTATTCAAAAATAGCAGATATACAAGCTCATAGCGCGGCACCGAGTGCCGCGCTACGAGCTTGTAGATCTGCTATTTTTGAAAAATCGTGAAAATGTGAGCAAATCTTTGAATATATATATTTTTAAAGCGAAGATTTGTAACTGAAATCTTTGCTTCTGGGGGTCCCTGGAACAAAATATTTTGATGGGGGTCCGCGGCCAAATACATATAATTTTGGGGGTCCTTGACATGAAAAAGATTGAGCACCACTGATATAGAAACATACGTTTTTCAGAAAACTGTTGGGATTTAGGAGACATGTAGAATCGGCTTCAGGTCTCAATGGGTTAAGCTTGTAGATCTGCTCTGGCCTCTTGCTGCTTCTCTCATCTATCCAGCTGGCCTTCCTCTAATAGCTGTCTTCCTTTTTTTCTCTTTCTTTCTACCTGCTTGTCTGTCTGTCTGTCTGTCTGTCTCAACACCTCTCCTCTCCTGCTCTCCTGTCTCTGTCTGTCTCAACACCTCTCCTCTCCTGCTCTCCTGTCTCTCTGCCTGTCGATCCTCTCTGTCCGTCTGTGTCTGTAGATTCAGATAGTGCACAAAAAGCTGGACTTCAGCCATGTCACGTCCCGCTGTGGCTCCAAGGACAATATGAAACATGTCCCGGGGGGCGGTACTAACGTAAGTACTGCAGGGGGCTGAGGGGGAGGAGCCTCTGGTCACCATGGACGCACGCCACCAGATTCTGACCTTTTCCTTTCATATACGTCAGTGGTGGAAAAAGTACTCAAATTCTTTACTTAAGTAAAAGTACCAATACTGCAATATAAAAATACTCTGTTACAAGTAAAAGTCCAGAATTAAAAATTTACTTTAGTAAAAGTACAAAAGTATTGGCATCAAAATGTACTTAAAGTACCAAAAGTAAAAGTACTAAATATTTGAAAATAGCCGATCTACAAGCTCACAACGCGTCGCGATGCGACGCGTTGTGAGCTTGTAGATCTGCTATTTTCAAATAGCCTAGGTTTAGAATAGGTTTAAAGTGGTTACTGTATGTTTCATTATATCATAATTTATATCTGAAAAGTAACTAGTAACTAAAGTTTTCAAGTAAATGTAGTGGAGTAAAAGTACAATATTTGCCTCTGAGATGTAGTGGAGTAGAAGTAAAAGTATTGGAAATTGGAAATACTCAAGTAAAGTACAAATACCTCAGAATTGTACTTAAGTACAGTACTTAAGTAAATGTACTTAGTTACTTTCCACCACTGATATACGTCCAAGTATACTGGCAAAAAAATATGTCTGATTTGTAACCTTTCCAAGGGAGACATATCTGATCATTTCAAGGCGATCTAAGATCACCTTGATGTTCATATTCCATAGCTACCCTGTTTAGGTAGCTATGAAAAGATGTCTACCTTAAAGGGATAGTTCACCCCAAAAAAATTGATATTTTTTTTGTTTTTGTCTCATTCATAAGCCAATAATTTGATGACCAGTGGACCGGTAGGCAGCGGTTCCGGTAGGAGACACAAAGGAGACTCTTTGTGTCTCCTACCGGAACCGCTGCCGGTCATCAAATTATTGTCCTAAGAATGAGACAAAAAACTAAAAAAATATCCATGAATTCAAGTCTCCTTGGGGTGACTTAGTCGATAGAAAAAAAAGTCATTTTAGGGGTGAACTATCCCTTTAAATCCTATGCTGTGTCCTTCCGTAGCGGCTGTGGTCTATGAGTGGATGCATGTTGCGATAGGATCGCTGTGACGGCGGCGCGTGGGTCGTTGTCGACGGAGCCACGCCCCCACTGCCACAAACAGAAAACGTAGAAATCTGATCTTTTTATGACTTTGTAAACGGCCGTAGAAATCTGCCCTAAAATCTGATTCCTATGTTTAGTCAGTCATCAAAAGATCCAGAAAAAAACCCATTATCAGGCCTTTTTTTTCATGTGTATGATTTGCTCAGCTAAATAAATCTGGTAGTGTGTGTCCAACGGGACTGGAAGCTCCATTTGAACTTTTGAAACAATTCACAAACGGATCCTTTTTTTTAAATCCAACTCTTTTGTAATAAGTGATAGAGAATGAATGATCCCTAACCGTAACCGTAACCCTCTAGAACAGCAGTTTTCAACCTTTTTCACATCAAGGACCTATATTTATTGGGCATTTGAGCCACAGGACTACCATTTGATGAGATTTAGACTCTCAGAGACAAAACTTAAGAGTATTTTGTTATCGTTGGATAAGATTTTGTCCACAATTCCATGTTGTATTGATGTTGGTACCAATAGGAGAGATGACAGGCAAACGCTGATAAAAATGACAATTCTTCTGCATTCTCTGATTGTGTTAGACTTCTTGTAAATTAAGTAATGCAGATGTTTAACAATAATTTAACTCTTGAGAGCGTAAAATGTAACCAAATGGAACCGTAAGGGTCCATTTGGTTTCATTTTACGCTCTCAAGAGTTAAAGGTCTATAAAGGTCCTTACACACCGGGGGCAATTTTTTCATGCGAATAATACGTTTTTTTAAAAAAACCTTATAAAGTCAATGCAAGCTTCTTCCACATTCGTTTCGCAGAGCGAAAAAGCGTACTTTATTTATTCGGGCCGAGTCCGAATTTTGCGTATGTTCGCATAATCGCCAGGTGTATAATGACCTTAAGGGTCCATTTTGTTACCAACTCTCCATCATTTAGCTGGGGACCACCTGGAACCCCCTCAAGGACCACTGGTGGTCCCTGGACCACTGGTTGAAAACCACTGCTCTAGAATAGTTACTGATTGTATTTACTATTTGGAAGAACACTTGAAATGTCAGTGAATTGACCCAGACCTGCTACCCCCCCCCCCCTCAGACATTGATCCATCTGGTCCGTTTCCCATTGGCTGTGGGTTGCTTTCTGTTGCACCATCTCTGTACTCGCTAATGAATGAACGTCTGACAAGTATGCAAATGGTGATCGTTCAGATCAGCATCGACGTTTCAAAGATCTGAACAAAACAAAAAATCACACCCTGTGTGAAGTGGGCGGTGTCTTGCTAGCTAATCACAATACTGAATGGAGTCAACCAATCATGTACAAAAGATAAATACATTTATTGAAACACTCTTTATGATGGACGAAACCATAACTTGAAAAAAACCAGTTTCTTATATAGGGCTATGCACATGTGTCATGTGACACTGGCCAATCACAGTCCTGAATAGATTGTGATTGGCCAATCACGGTGCAGGATAATTGTACAAATTTCCAAACCTCACTTATAGGGGCGGTTTCACAGCGCAGGATATTTGTACATTTTTCCAAACCGGACTTATAGGGGCGGTTTCACCGCCCAAAAAAAAAAACACAGCCAAGACTTTACTGTATTTATACAGGAATGGTCATTTCTGTGTTCTGATCGTGTGGCAAAGATCTGTTCTGTTGTGTAAACACATTAATTTGAGAAATGTAATACCTTTCAGAACAGAGTTACAAAGTACTACAAAGTTTTCAGTTATAGGGCCTATATATTGCATTTAACTTTTTCTTAGTTTTTGGTTTTTGGTTGTGATTTGATGTCCCTTCTATAAAGATAATCATGTTGTGGTCTTGCTAGTTGAACGGGCTGTTTGATTTGCTCTCCAATATGTCCCAGTGGACCCAGCAGGGAGAGAACACGTTCTCCCCATTCGCCACTGCATTAAGTACTTCCTCACATCATTTGTTCTTTTTAGTTGTTTATCTGTGTATATAAAATACATACTTCTAAGCAAATCTCTTAGTTACACCAGCATTTGGTGTTGCCACTGCCATTGTGAAGCAGTTTATGTGTAAGGATGAAACTTAAGAAACATAACGGCAAACCAGAAGCAGCGGATATGGTGTAAATCCAACCAGAAGGGTTAGGGTTATGTTATATATATAGGGATATGGCTGATATATGAATATGGATATAGCAATTCCCACGGTGCGGCAAAAGCTTACAAAAGAGAGAGAAAAGAAATCTGAGAATTATCAGTGTGTTTTATAATAAAGACTTTTACAACACATTGTAAGGACCTTAACAAATACAATGTGTTCTTATAAAACATCATAACATGTCCACTTTAAGCAAAATCGGAAAAAACAATCCAATACTAAACAGAAAACACAATACAAAGCACAATGTCATGGGAGTTTTTATGACTAGATGCTCACAACACAAAAAGTCAGGGCCAAACCTTTTGGTCAAATCAGTGGCAAATAATCAATGATGATTCTATGGTTTATTTGACACGGTATGGTAAGGTTGTGGTCAGTAAAGCACCAGTACTAAACTGACTGGCCAAATAATCTACAGCAATGTATTGTTTACGGATACCTAATAAGTTGGCAACTTCTAGACAAGTAGACCCTCGAGAAAAATGCGATTATGCGATCGCAGAATTTACCGCATAATCAGCAAAATGGCGCATCATTATGCGGGGGTAAAGTTTTTCAAAAAGGCCGCATCGCATAATATGCGCATCGCATAATATGCGCATCGCATCGCATATTTCCGCATGTTTCGCAACTTTGCGCATATCGCATATTTCGCATATTGACGCATATTTCACAACTTTCGGCATATTTCGCAACTTCCCGCAATTTCACCGCATAAAATTTTTAAAAAAAACGCATATATTACATCAAGTCAAATCAAGGATTTTAGCCTGCATAATCAAGAGTTTTAGCCCGCATAATGAAGAGTTTTAGCCCGCATAATCAAGAGTTTTAGCCCGCATAATCAAGAGTTTTAGCCTGCATAATCAAGAGTTTTAGCCCGCATAATCAAGAGTTTTAGCCCGCATAATCGAGAGTTTTAGCCCACATAATCAAGGATATTTGCCCGCGTTTTTCTGGAGGGTCTAGACAAGACATGTTGTACTACTGTAACGCATCTGTGTCATTTTCTTATTTTTTTATTATGTTTAACAAAAAATGTGTTAGGATTTTAGAAAACATGTATAGAATTGGCCTCAGGTGGTCTTAATGGGCTCATATAGATACACTGATAGGAATACCCTTCTCATTCCCAAGGACAGTCAGAATTGCTCCAGAGAATGGATGGTAATTCATAATTATTCAACAAAGATAATTAGAAATGTACACATCTGATGAAAGGCAGGTGTTAGGAGATGAATGTGACTTTGAGGAAGGCTCCAGATGTTTGTTACCTTCCCTTAAATAACAAACAACACTACAAGATAGATAGAGACCTTTATTAGTCCTCCTGAGAGAGAGTCACAGCAACGCTGCAGGAGGGATGAAACAGAGACTCAGGTAAAGGATAAGGACAGAATGATGTAGTTGGGTAACACTAATTAAAAAGAGATAACAAACATTAAAACCATATAAAAGAGGACTTAACATCTGACCAGAAGAAACGGACGCTCTATTTTTGTATTTATTTATTTATTTTTCACGCCGTTTGGTGCCCCCCCAAGGGTTGGTGCCCTGTGCTTCAGCACCTCAAGCCCATTGGATAAGCCACCACTGGTTCCAGGGGGTCCCCAACAAAATGTTGTTACCTTGGCTATTTAAAAATAGCAGATATACAAGCTCACAGCGTGTCACTTTGTGCCGCGCTGTGAGCTTGTATATCTGCAAAAAAAAAAAAAAAAAAAAAAAAAATATCCAGAATGAAATTGTGAATTATTTAGCTATATTTTTTTTACACAAATCTTCTCTTCTGGGGGTCCCTGGCACACGATATTTTTGAGATGGGGGTCCACAGCCAAACACATATCAATGTGTGGGTCCTTGACACGAAACAGTTTGATAAACATTGTGTTAGTAGATATGAATAGAGGCAAAGCTGATGTGTATTCTATCACCTCTAGAAAGGGAATCTAAATGGATTCCTATAGATAGATAGAACATAACAACACAAACAATAGTAAGACACAAAATAAGAATAAAACATAAAGGTAATAACTCTGAATGAGATACAACGACATAATGATAATAAAGATAGAGACTCTCTTGTCTTCTCTTCTCCAGGTGCAGATACTGAATAAAAAGGTGGATCTGAGCAAAGTGACGTCCAAGTGTGGATCCAAAGACAATATCAAGCACAAGCCAGGTCCTCTCCTCTCCTCTCCTCTCCTCTCCTCTCCTCTCCTCTCCTCTCCTCTCCTCTCCTCTCCTCTCCTCTCCTCTTCTTTTCCTCTCCTCTCCTCTCCTCTCCTCTGCTCTGCTAAAATAGCAGATCTACAAGCTCATAGCACAGCACCGAGTGCCGCACTATGAGCTTGTAGATCTGCTATTTTTAATAGCAAA
Organism: Gymnoscopelus braueri; assembly: GCF_963280865.1. Lineage (NCBI taxonomy): Eukaryota > Metazoa > Chordata > Actinopteri > Myctophiformes > Myctophidae > Gymnoscopelus > Gymnoscopelus braueri. The sequence goes on from NC_137611.1 coordinate 1,987,802, forward strand.
GTATAAAATAATGGTTATATAGCTCAAATCTAAAATGACACAGATGTGTCCGATTCTATTTGTATTCTATTATCACATCTTCCATATTATCTACTCCCCCCCCCCCCCCCCCCCAGGTGGTGGAGATGTAAAGATCGACTCCCAGACGGTGAACATCAAAGCTAAGTCTAAGATGGGATCCATGGACAACGTGGGGCAGAAGTCAGACAACGGACAAGCTAACGGCCACAAGGTGGGGCTGTAACACAGTGCATCATTTATAACACATCATGTATAACAGAGTCCATCATTTAGCAGCCGGGTGATGAGACTGGGAGAGGATGGGGGTTGAAAGCCCTGGTCCCAACACGGTTTCCGCCCAAAATAGGGTCTGTTTTAGAGAAACCTAACCCTAACTGAATTGGTAACTCATTTTTGCCTCCCACTATTTTATCGGAATGCGTATTTTATCTGGCTGGGCATGCATTGGCGCGTGTGTGTGTGTGTGTGTGTGTGTGTGTGTGTGTGTGTGTGTGTGTGTGTGTGTGTGTGTGTGTGTGTGTGTGTGTGTGTGTGTGTGTGTGTGTGTGTGTGTGTGTGTGTGTGTGTGTGTGTGTGTGTGTGTGTGTGTGCTAGGGCTTTCACCAACTAGTCGACTAGTATAACCACTAGTCGACTTTGTTGGTACTAGTCGAATAGTTGATTTTTTTTATTTTTATTTTTTTTCATTTGTTTTAATGCCATAGTAATGCCCCATCTTACGATTATTATTATCCTCCTGACTTTATTTTTTATCAAAAGGGGGTCAAAAGTATGCCCAATAAAAGCCTATTATTGGGCAATGGGGATCCTTGGAGACGCTGCTGTGGTGCTGTGCTGCTGTGCCAGAAGCGCTTCCCTTAAAACGCCATAAAAATAAGTAATAATAATAATAATAATATTATTAATAATAATAATAGTATTATAGTACAATGCCCCCCCCCCCCCCCCTAAAAAAGAAGAAAAAAAAATGTAAATTTCGACTAGTCGACTACTACTAGGTCAAATGAGTCGACTAGTAAAAATCATTAGTTGTGAATGCCATTGTGTGTGTGTGTGTGTGTGTGTGTGTGTGTGTGTGTGTGTGTGTGTGTGTGTGTGTGTGTGTGTGTGTGTGTGTGTGTGTGTGTGTGTGTGTGTGTGTGTGTGTGTGTGTGTGTGTGTGTGCGCGCGCATATGCACATGTTTATGTTTATTCATGTTCATGCATGCACAGGAGGACAAGGCAGAGGGGAAGACGGCATCGCCCCCTAGTGGCACTCCTGCAGCAGGACCAGGAAGTGTTGCACAGGAGAACGGGGTGAAGGAGGCCACGCCCACTCCCTTTGGGGGGGATGGACTGAGGGAGCCCCTCCTCCTTGGCATGGACAAACGCATCACTGAGACAAGTACGTACACACACACACACACACACACACACACACACACACATTCGCGCACACACCAATTCACGCGCGCACACACACACACACACACACACACATTTGCGCACACACCAATTCATGCACACACACACACACACACACACACACACACACACACACACACACACACACACACACACACACACACACACACACACACACACACACACACACACACACACACACACACACAGAGTTGTCAGTTATGCTATTATTAAAGCAAAATTATGATTTTAAAATGTTTTTATATACCACCTAAATGCTATATACTTCGTCATTATGATGAACAGCGAAAATAGCCAATCTACAAGCTCACAACGTGTCGCGTCACGTGTGTGTTGTGAGCTTGTAGATCTGCTAGTTTGATCTGCTATTTTTGATAGATAAAATATTTGGGTTTTGGTAAATCGTATTCCTATTTTTCTGCCAGATCTAATAGTGTAATAGTGTGATGAGTAATAGTGTAATAGTGTGATGAGTAATAGTGTGATAAGTAATAGTGTAATAGTGTGATAAGTAATAGTGTAATAGTGTGATGAGTAATAGTGTAATAGTGTGATGAGTAATAGTGTAATAGTGTGACGCTACTGCCAGTGAAAACAAGCATTTTTACTGACCTCCGAAAAGTCATGGAATATTATCCGTGATGGCTGTCCTCACGGAGATAGCCTCATTACACGCGCGGGGGTCTCGTAGTTTAGGGGAAAAAATGTATCCGGTGGCGGTAATCTGTTGCACAGCTGTGGCTGTTTGAATGTGGCTTCTTTTTGGCAGGCAAAGAGTTAAGCTGTATCTCATTTGTAGATCTTTTAGGTAGTTGCTGTGTATCATGGATGTCCTGTTGTTGTTAGTTTTGTAGTGTATGTTTGGCAAAGATGTGTCATTTAATTCTGCCTCTTGGCCAGTAGCCAGTTCACACACTGGTTAAATAAAGGTTAAATAAGAATACATAATAATAATAATAAAACGTCTCTCTGTCTCCTCTTGTTTCCTCCACAGACTGAGTCACAGTGACCTGTAGCTATTGGAGGGAAACGCATGGCGCTTGCCCACCTGCCAATAAAAAACAACCAACCACAGCGCAGTCATCTCCCTCTGGCCCGGCCCCTCACCACGCCCACATCGCAGCACCCAACCGACCCGACCCATTGGCTCTCAGTGTTCCTCTGGGGTCTGTCTGACAACTTCCTGCTCTAAACCTGTTTCTCTGTGGTCTGTCTGACAACTTCCTGTTTTAAACCTGTTTCTCTGGGGTCTGTCTGACAACTTCCTGTTTTAAACCTGTTTCTCTGGGGTCTGTCTGACAACTTCCTGTTTTAAACCTGTTTCTCTGGGGTCTGTCTGACAACTTCCTGTTTTAAACCTGTTTCTCTGGGGTCTGTCTGACAACTTCCTGCTATAAAAACCCTGACCTTTTTGACCTGTTTGACCTCTTGACAACATTTTGATTAACCCTTAAATACCTTGCCTAATTCTTCAAAGCAAATCACTTCCTGTTTCTCTGTGTTTTCTCTGTCTGGGGTTCCACTCATTTTTATTTATTTGTATTTATTTAGTGTACAGTCCCAGAACCTGCTGGCTCTAGAGGAGACCCTCTGGCTCTACAGGAGACCCTCTGGCTCTAGAGGAGACCCTCTGGCTCTAGAGGAGACCCTCTGGCTCTAGAGACCCTCTGGCCCCACGAGTGGTGTAAAGGGTGTATGCCAGTGGTGGAAAAAAAACATTGTTTGCTTAAGTAAAAGTATCAATACTGCAATGTAGAAATACTCTGTTACAAGTAAAAGTCCGGAATTCAAAATTTACTTGAGTAAAAGTACAAAAGTAATGGTATCAAAATGTACTTAAAGTACCAGAAGTAAAAGTACTCATTATGCAGAATGTCCCATTTCACAAGTTTTCAAATGTATGAACAAGCAGAACGCGTCGCATCGCGACGCATTCTGAGCTTGTAGATCTGCTATTTTCAAACGGCCGAAATGTATATAGGGCTGAAGTGGTTAATGTATGTTTTGTAATGATGATCAAAATCTACAAAGTAACTAGTAACTAAAGTTTTCAAATAATTTTAACAATATTTGGATCAGAGGTGTAGTGGAGTAGAAGTAAAAGTATTGGCAATTGGAAATACTCCAGTAAAGTACAAATACCTAAAGAAAATGTTTTTCCACCACTGGTGTGTGCAAATATATGGAGCAGTGCATACATTTCCAGCAGTTCATTATCTGATAGTCAAATCATCTTAATCACCAGCCCTGTAATCATCCAAACCCAATTTCTGATCCCATGAATGTGTTTTTGAACTCTCTGGGAGCGGTTCAAATCCCTCTGGCTTTAGACCGGAACGATTTTGATCGTCCAACGTTGGTCCCCATTCGTCCAGGGGCCTTTCCTTATCACCAGGTCCAGCATGTTACTTTTCAGTGACCCCCCCCCCCCCCCCCCCCTAGACCCTTAACATTTAGAACCAGACCACAGGAACCCGCTGAGGGTTTAGCTAGTTAGTTAGCCAGTCAGCTAGCTACCTAGCTGTTAGCAGATAGCATAGGGACAAGTCAAGGATACTTTGAAATCAGCACATTCCAACTCCTCAGCCAGCCAGCACCTGTCTTAAACCATCCACTATACTTCACAATAACGTGTTTATGTAGATCACTATAATATACCTCATTACATCATTATTACACTCCTCTATTCTCCCCCGTTATTCATTATGGAATACGCTATATCTCTGTACGATTAAATATGTCCCAGCTAGCAGTGATAGGCGTAGAGGAAGAGCTAAGATCATAGGATGACCTGATGGAGAAGAAGGCTAAAGTCACTGTATGTTACTGAGTACATGAGGAATAAGGGATGAATGGGGCGTTTGTACCTATTAACCCTTATTACATGAGGAATAAGGGATGA